>NC_056728.1:1125620330-1125647830 GCF_019279795.1 Protopterus annectens
CACATACATATGCTACACGACACATTACTGTGACACATTCCGAGATGTACCACAAGGCATTATGGTGGTATGTCAGTAGTCGTATGCAATACCCACATCTGCTCACACATACAACTGTCACTCTGGAACATGACAGTAACAGGTGATGTTGGCAACATGCAGTCTGATGGCTTCATTGCTAACATTACACCCCCTCACTCCCTGCAGGGCCACATTCCTTGCAGGTACATTGCGGTGTACCTGCAGTCACACCTACACAGTACTGACCTGCACTCTATATGTCCTAGGACACAGGCCCCTTGTCATCCTACAATATCCCAGGCTGCGATGTCCACAGAACTCTGAACATCATGTCTCCCCACTGGGACACCATATTCAGTAATAGCCTTGTACCAGACTTTGTGGCCCCTGACTGGCACACAGCGACAGTAACACTCCACACAGGTGGCGCCACACTGCATGACTGGGACTATTGCCCTACACACCTCACTGGACTGTTATGCATGGCTATAGGGCACATCATCATGGACAACATTCGTTGAGTCTTTGTTGTGCTCCAGTCCTTTGATGCCAGCTGGGTTGGTCTTGTTGGGGCCGCAGCATGCCTTCTACACCTGTTGAACACCTTTCCTACAGTTGCCAGAGTAGTTGATGACGACACGGGTGTCGACACAGCCTGCATTGTCCTCTCGCTGCCATTCAGCACCATTCTCCATTCTGGTATTGACTACATACACATCCAACTGCACATCACAACATATGTCTCCGGATGTTATGCAATGTGGCTAATGGACGGGACCACACACACTGAGCGTGGCATACCATATCACATACTGCATTCCAGTACCTCTGAACACCAGACGTATACACACATCCATGGGTACAACACCCCACGTAGGGTGTACCTTACACAACAGCTTTACATAACTCAACATTAAAACGCCATGATGTTTATTGAGCTACAACTGTTAAAGTATGCGGCTTATGTACAGACACCATGCCTGTACACATTTGCAGACTACATACTCAGGGGTGACGTCTGCTGCAAAGACAGGGCCCATGTCTGCAAATATGTTTATGGATATACTCCGCATACACGACATACACAATAGCCACTATGACCATGATGCTCATGGATATGTGCACACACGTGACAGTGTGTGGCATGTGCTTGGGGGTTGCATTCCCAGACCGTACACGCACCATGCTTTGGGACATGATTCCTATGTACATCATGCATGGACAGTCAGTAGCAGTGTTCATGTGATACCTCGCTTGGTGGATGGTAGACACATGTACGGCAGGTATCACTGCAGTGGCTGTAGTGTGCAGTGATGCAGGTTACACATGGCTCTTCTGTTCACAGGACACTACCCTAGAGAGGTGCCACTGGTGTGCACACTGTAATTGTTGCTACACATAGACTTGCCAGACTGCATGGTACCCCACTATGAACCTGTGGAGCTATTACATGTCCTTTGTGCATGGTTACTGGTATAGCCCTTCCAGTTAGATTGGCTGTCTTGCTATTACAATGTCCCGTGACTACAGGCCATATGTATACTGTTATTGTACACATCAGTCATGTTCATGTTTGTCTGTCACATCTCTTCTGCTATTCTAGTATGGGAGTCATGTTTGCGTCCTTTGCAAATGCACAGAGTGGAGTACATAGTATTTATTTCATCATAACTGTTTATACATATCTTAATTACATACTACTCACATCACTGTATGATACCTTTGTTATGCATCATATGCCTGTTCTCCTGTGTAACATATCTGACGTATCAATCTACTGTACTATACATTACACATGTTTTACATGGTATCCCATAATTCAAAGCATACTTGCACAGAGGGTCCACCTTAGACAAGTCATTGATGTTATATGCCCATACACATGTGTACTGTTACAGTATATCTACATATACTATCCCCTGCTATGGCACGTACTTATTGGACATACCCTGCCACTGACTGCGGGTCATATGACATTGTTCTGTTTAATGCCGTCATGTTGCATCCCTTGTGGTGTCTGTGCTGTTTACCGTGTGGCCCACTGCTGGACGCACATCTTCTACAAGCATTAATACTATCAGCGAGACATCACTACATAAATACCATTCCCCACTTTATGCATGGCGGACACTTTTAATTACTGCAAACCAGGCTATGCATACACTGACATTACGTAATTGAGAACATACTATATATACATTTAGTGTTCTACATACCTTGATATCGTTCTGATGTTTCATCTCTATCTCGATCTTCTGTATCACTCTTTCAACTGTTATATGGTATGAGCATACAGTTTGCATATCTGGCAAGTCATCCTTATATACGTCTATACCTGCAACATGTGGTTTACTGCTGCCAATTGGTGGTCCGGTGTGACTAATTACATGCACTTCAGCTGTGCAGCTATTCCATTCACCAATTACACGGCAGCAGTGGGGTATAATTGAATTCTCCACTTGGGCATTGGCTATTTGCCCTGCCTTCGGGGAGATGGTCTGTATTGTGTTTTGTTGTGTGTAATTGCAACTGCTATGTGTAGAGCCAAGTCTATTTTGGGGTCATGTCCCCCGTGGATTGTGTGTGATGGCTTGAGTATGTGGTTCTACCTGTGACTGTACCTGTCATCCCACCCATCTGATAAAGGACTATTGCAAATACCTGTAACATCGCCGTTTGTTCCGTTATACGACGGATACAATTTTGCATGGCGCCTTTAAATGTGTCTCTCACAAGGTATGTCAACGGTTCAGCAGATGTAATTGACTAACTAGATGTTTGGGCTGTGGTTACAGTCTGTATTGCTATTGTTTCCAGTGTGGGGGATGTAGGCGGGTGTACGTAGCATATACAGTTTTGTGGGGCTTGCATTTCTACGTAGTCCATATATATGTGTGTGGGCCCTTTCCCTAATTACAGTGCTATCACTTAATAGACTTCTGTTACGGGAATTTACTTTGGGCCGTTGTTAATTGGTTTCTATATGGTATGCAGGTGCGGTTGATACTTCCATACCTCTGGATGTACGGCAATATGTGCAGGGATATTTGTAGATGAACGCTATCCGGTGTATGTCTGTCCCAGATATTTGCAGTCATTGCAGTGGTGTTGATGTCAGACCTTCTGTCACATAGCTTGCCACCTTTTCATATGGCCATAGTTGGACACTTGCGGGTCACACAGTGGTGTTTACAGGCTGACATATGGCCACGGTCAGTACACAGGATAGCACATACTTTTATCCTCATTACATACCAATTGTTCTTGGTCCTTCACTACTTATCGGTTTGCATGTAACATTTCCGTTTCTTACATACAGGCATGAGTATTTCCTGCAACTATTGCATATTATGTGGGACATACTAATGTCCTAAACTCTCGGACAGTTGCCCTTTGTAATGTTTCATGTCAGGACACACCTGCCCAGGGGGGGCTGTCCCTCCCAATGTGGGACAGGTGTTTACCGCATGCCTATGGCTAGCTATACCCACACCTACCGTAATCATCTACCTCCAAGTTGCCACCTACAGACACACTATGCGGACACACACACACACCTTAGTCACACAGGAACACACATGGCACCCTCAACACACACATACATAGGCTACATCACTCACAACCACAGTTGTGTGGACCACACCGCCGCCAACGGTGACTACATGTCCTTACTATCTTCATATTGCTCGCGGATCTACTGTACCAGTACTGTGTTCTTTCTGTCTTTCAGCCTCCTGGTTACACTTGTCGGTGTATGACACGTTCCATAGTTCGCGGTATCCTGTTTATTTGTACCTCAAAGGTGTTTAGAATGTCGTCGACCTATCTATATATTTGCAGATGCCAGTGACCCCTTGTATATCGACATATATCACACTATCGCCCTTTCTATCTGTATTATATATGTGTATATATATATATATATATATAGATATATATATATATATATATATATATATATATATATATATATATATATATATATATATATATATATATGTATATATATATATATATATATATATATATATATATATATATATACATATCTCGGACAGGGTGGTGACAGGCACGCCACTCCTTCCATTGTGTGTTTGTCAGTGTATACTGTGTTTCCTGGACTCCACACATTTGTGTCTGTACCTGTCACATTACACACCTGCCATAGGTTAAGATTACCTCCCATCCCACTTTGCGAGGGACAGTCCCTCTTTGTGCAGTTGTGTCCTGCGAAATATTTGTGAACATAGCAAATGTCCTGCGACTTTGGGACAAACATATTCCCTATAGTTTATGTCATAGTTGCATAACACACTTATTCTGTATCTGACCCACCTACATGTTACAGGACATGGAACATGTACCTGCGACCATTACTAGGCTAAGCTTTTTATCTATGAAAAACACTGACATTCTGGTTTTCGTCCTGGCTGGGTGTGTGTCGTCCTGCAGACATCTGGAGTATGTCCCACATTGGTCATTTGAACTGTGGCAACCCTACTGTACGTACATCTTGCCTAGCAATAGTGTTGGGTCACTGTGTACATGACTGCCTGTTCCACTCCTGGCAGTGGTTGTTTTACCTTTCAGAGCAGGCGCTATTTGTTCAGGGGTGACTAATGCTGGTGTCACCTGTTCTGTACATCATTGACCATGATCTGCGCAGTGGTCGGTGACGCTTAGCCCTGTTTCGCTCATATCCGTATAGTCATATTTAAACATCGCTTACCAGCTGTGGGCAACACTTATTCCCGCTAACGTGTGCTACACATATTCTGATGACCTGCATCCGGAATGCATTACCCGTGCCGTTGGGATTACGTTACATCCCTTGCGGGACGTGGGACCGGGAACATGCACGACAGTCACTGCATGTACCACTTGGACATCTGGGGGTTGTACACGAATTATGTCAATTTGTATGTGCAGTACACTACAGCAGTTACTCCACACTACACTCACATGGATGACTCCATTAGTTTACAACTTGATGGGTCCAGTTAATGGTATGTCCATGTGATTTTTACTGGCTGTACTCCAGCACTGGGTATGTATATCACAATTAGCTACACCCAATAATTTGCTACACCTTCATACGACCGTGGATGCAGCATGCCGGGGTGACGAATGCCTGTCATGGGTACATCCCCTGCCTTGACACATCATCCATGATTACATTTTGTGGAGCCCCTCAGTAATGCGGCGGGTAATCCGTGATGACTGTGTGTAGGACAGTGCTTACACACATGTGCTCCGTGATTGCCTCTGCTCCAGTATGCGACAGTTGCTTACTCGATGTTGTGGTGACGGGAGTCACTGTTTGCCCCATTTGGTGTTTTGCCTCTGACAATCGGGCTTGTACCTACTGATGTACCTGAGAAACTATACACACAGCACCGACAGATGCTGATGAGTGCATCTACTGTTCAGGTGTTGACATTTCCATGTTCCCATGGCTGTTGCGTGTACAATGTTTGAGGGCTGCCTATGTAGGATTCCACAGTGGGCCACCTATACACCACAATTTACAGGTAGTCGTGTTTGTGTGCCATCCATGTTACTGTGTGTGCAGGTGGAGAGGGGTGTCAGTCCGTGGGAGCCTACACTGTCAAGGTATGTGCTATATGTTCCCTCTTTGCCAAGGCGTAGGCATATTGGGCATGCCTCTGTCTGCCTACTGGGGCTGGCACAGTGTGTCCATGGTCGGGATCCCTCTGTGCCTGTGTTGGCCTTGGCATTTGCGGTGGGCTATGAGGCCCTCCCCCATTTTGACCCTGCTGCAGCTGTTTCCGCAGGATCATATTATATAGCATGGCACATACTATGAAGATATTGGCACACATGCCTGGAGAGTACTGCAAGGCTCCACCAGATGTGTCCAAGCACCGGAACCGTGATTTCAGCATCCCAAACACATGCTCTATGATGATTCTGGTTTGTGCGTGTGCCTCATTATGGCGTTCTTGCATTGTTGTGTGTGCATTTCTGATGGGGGTCATCATCCATAGCTCCAGTGCATAGCCAGCATCCCCCACAAGGTGACCTTGTGGGATGTCCCCCCTGACAAATACCTGATACAGCTGTGAGGCATGCCAGATATGGGAGTCATGGTAACTTCCAGGGCTGCCAGCACACACATCCATGATAATGCCCTGGGTATTGCATACGATCTGGCAGTTGATGGAGTGGAATTTCTTGTGGTTTATGTTGCGCCTACCATACTCACCGGGTGGTGACTTGATTTGTATATGCATGCAGTCTATCACACCCAGTACCTCCGGGTAGTTTGCCACACGGTGGAAGTGACACATATTGCTGGCCAACTCCTCCTGAGTTTGGGGGAAGTTTATATGCTCATTGGCATGTGGTAACATGGCATCCAGGAACTGGTGTAGTACCCTGGATGCCGATGCCTGTGAGATCCCCATTATATCTCCAGTTGGCCTTTGAAAGGTACCTGCGGCTAGTATTCGCAAGCTTACACATACCTTCATGTCCACTGGGATGGGTTCCCCTCTGTTGTTTCTGGTTCTCAGGCGTGGCCGGCATAGCTCTACTATTTGCTGTAAGATGTCCCTGTCCACCCTGTAACACTCTACTATCTCCAGATCATGTAGCCCATGGTAGGTTACCCTTGGTCTGAACACTCTTCTCCTCCTCTGAGGCCTACGGTGGTTGTTGGCATCATCCTCCACAACACCGTCAGTCTGTAACACATGCTGATGAATCACAGCTATGGCAGCTCCCAACATGTACATTTTAAAAGTTCCCTGTCTGTTTACACCTATGGTGCAGTGTTTGGGAATACACAGGAGTGTGTTGGGTGCTTTCACACTTTATACTGATTTGCTGTGAACACTGATGATGTCATAGGGTGTGTATGTACGATCGTGGCTACAGGGTATCTTCTGTGTTTTATTTACGAAACCACTATTGTGCTGCCTTTGGTGTTGCATTACATTTGGATGCCGTGAATTACCTCCTGCCCTTCCATTTACATTTGTGCACATTACACCTACCATTTGCTGGCATGCCTGCTTTCATTTGTACTTTCCTAGACCTGGCTTATCTTGCGTAATGTGTGCTATTGCCGACCTACTGTGGGTTTGCTTTGCTCTGCTATGACAGTTCTCCTATCTTTGCATTCCAGGTCCTCCCCACCTTTCTTTGCAATCCTATACCTTCCCTATCCTCTTTTGCAGGTTTCTGCATGCAGGCTTGTCTACTGCCATTGATTGGCCGCCGTGAGTTGATTGGTGTTAATTGCTCATTAGTACGCCAATTACCCTGCTTCGGCATTTCCTTCTTTTCTTCCCCTGACCTTCCTGTTTGTGCTATTGTTCACTGTGCGTGCATCCGCTTACCGGGTTTCGGGCACGAGTTCATCCCCGTACACATGTGCTTTCGGGCACCATGTGTGCTCTCAGCTAAACGGTTCTATACCCTCCTCCCCACCCCTGTCCTGCAGCTTTACTTAGCAACGGCCAGGCCAGATTTGCATTGCTCCAATGTGCTTACTGATACGGTGGCACACCCCTCTGCTGATGTCATGTATCACCTTTGATACACTCCTCGGTGTTATAGCGCTGCTCCGTCAGGTACATCCTTAATCCAGCGGGACATTTGCGATTCAGTATTACCTGCCTCATTTGCATGGCATTGACTACTAATTCATAGTTACAGCGCCAAACACTGTTGCGGGCCCCTGGCAACCCTTGCGCCTTGCTTGTGGTGTGCCATGCCTACCATTGCATATTATGGTGCAATCCTAATTTGTCTTTCATTGCGATTTTATGACATTTGTATATATTTCTTTTGTATTCTTGTTTGCACACACATGCCCTGCGGTTGTACTGTGCGTTACTGTGGACATGACATTAAATGTTGTTTTTTAGGTGTTGTACATCTTTTCTTGTGCCATTGGCTGTGTATTTTGCCATTGGCATATGTTAACTTTGTAATACATGAGTCTGGTCCACTTCCATAACTCCAATGTTCTGTTTGGGAAAATGTAAACCATGTTTTTTGGTTTACATTTCCATGGGCTTGTGCTATGCCTGCAGCACTTTGTGAATCACTGTATGCCTTCATTAGCATGGTGCAACACTGCACATGGGGTGATTTGCATACCTATGCCGAGGGCTGCGTAGATCTGGCGTACGCCGGTAGTGCACGTGGAGTTGGTTCGTACCTGAATCGCTCGGCGGACATATTTGGCGTTGTCCCGCATACGCTACGCCTGCGCCTGGCGCAGGGTTCATGAATCCGGGGGTATGTCTTTCTTACTTGTTGGTGAAATGGGTGTTAGTCAAATGAGTTTTAGGTCAAATGAAATTTAAGTCACTTGGGTGTCAGTCAAATGGGTGTCAGTCAAATGAAATTTAGGTCGAGTGAAGTAGGCCCACACACATATAACTATATATATATATATATATATATATATATATATATATATATATATATATATGTGTGTGTGTGTGTGTGTGTGTGTGTGTGTGTGTGTGTGGGTTCACTAGACAATCTCGAAGTACTGAAATGTCGAATTTCAGTATTTCAAGACTGAATAGTGGAAAGTGCAGTTACACAAAACTGCACTATCTCAAATGCAGAAATGTCAAATCCGCTGTCGTGGTGTCGTGTTTGTGACATGCGGTGTGGTTTGTGGATTTAGCTGGTTATTCAGGTAAGTGTTGTTTACATAAGAGTATTGGGTAGGGATTTTAGTGTGTGTAGTGGTGGGTTTTGTGTGTTTGTGTGTTTAGTGCGATCTCGGAGTTAGTATAAATAAGTAGGGGGAGTGTGGGGTAGGTGTGTTTGTATGTTATGTTGTGTTTGTTGTTTTGTTTGTTGTAGTGTAGTTAGGTAGGTGTATGTGTGTTTGTTTGTGTGCTGGTGTGTGTGTGTGGTCGCGATTGTGGTTTTCGCAGTTGTGGGTTTTCGGGTATGTGGAATTTTTACTATTCAGTCTCGAAATACTGAAATTCAACATTTCAGTATTTCAAGATTGTCTAGTGACTCTATATATATATATATATATATATATATATATATATATATATATATATATATATACAGAGAGAGAGAGAGAGAAAGAGACATAAATATAGCTATATAGATGTATATATAGAGATATGTAGATATATAAAGACTTTATCTCTCTCTCTCTCTCTCTCTCTCTATATATATATATATATATACATACATATATACATGGGTTTGCTACAATTGATTGAACATTGCATGCACAGGCTTTCTTTCAGTGTTTTGCTGTGAAATTTGGTACAATGGGATTTGGGATTTTATCCTTTCCCACTGTATTGTGATCTAGAGTTTTGTATATATAATTTACAGGGGCTGTGGGGGATGTGTGATGCTTTCCCCACCAAAAACATATGTTAGAGTGAGTGGCTGAAAATGGCACACCTGATGTTCTTCGTGTTTCACTGTTGCAGTCATCACATTTGGGTTATCCCTGCGAGGGTAGCCCTCGGCCAGCCCGAATACCAGAGGCTTAGTATTTCTGCGTTAGTTACTGTCACTTCAGGACTTGATGTCAGGTCATCAGTAGTATAAAGTAAGGCAGCCGCTGCAATTTCATCAGTCTTTCTTGCTGTGGAGCCCGAAGCAAAAGCAGTTCGCACGAGTGCCAGTCGGCCGCTACCTGAGTTTCGTCTACCGAATTGAAGTTGAAGTCTTTTAAAGCTAAGTAGCCTGTTGGGGTTCCTTTTTTTCTTGCACTAACTGATGTCAGAAAAAGTTAATAATTGTCTCACCTGTGGAAAACAAATACCACACAGAGACTTCCATTCTTACTGCATCACTTGTTTAGGCCCAGACCACAATGTCCCCCTTTGTCAATTCTGTGCTTTGTTCAACGCCAGAACTATCCATCGCCGGGCCCTTATTGTAGCCAGATATTTTTGTTTACAGTCTTTGAATTCTGATATGGCTTCGGTAAGCCATCTGACAGCAGATCTACTGAAAAAACGTAAAGAAAAAGACAGAGACAGACCGCACAGGTCCAAACCTACCAACAATGCTTCCGTTGAGCTAGTCATCAGTTCTCTGGTCCTCAGTGAGGCAGCCCCTGATGCCCACTTCTGTGGATTCGCAGGCCACTACTGAGACCCTTTCAGAGTCTGGTATGCTGCAAAACTCTTCTTCAACTAAGGATCCTGTGGTCTTCTCTACCTTGGATGGGTCTAGAGCCGCTGAGCAGGCACCGGCTTCCGAGGAAGTCCTTCACACTACCGATTCTCGACACAAACTGACGTCTTCTTTTGCAACTACCATTCTTTCAAAAATGACTGAGTTTCTTAGGCCCAGGGTATGAACCACACCCAAGAAACTGACGACCCACTGTCAGGCACCTGCTTCCTTGCCTCAGTCTCAAATGCTTAAAATTGTGGAAGACCTTATCATGCTGATCAGGGAAGCCAAGCTACCCCCTCCAAAAGAAAAAGAGATCTGTCCCCTGTAGTTTTGTCTGAACAAGAGTTCAAGGACTCTGATGCATCTGCATATGAAGTCATGCAACCCCTCTCTACTTATGAGGGTTCTGATGTTGAGGATTCCATACCTTCAGCCTCTCCCCCAGAGGATTCTTCCTTTGGGGAAACCCTGCATACCTTAAGGGAGAATTTCCAATGGGAGAGTCAAGACTACCTTCAGTCCAAAAAAGAGACTCAAGGAATTCCTATATCTCCCACAGCACAGACCCTTGACCACCCCCCCAGTCCTGGATGTTGTGGAGGATGTTTTCCTGGAATCCAGCTTGACTCCTGACACCCTCCCTCCTGCACCCAGAAAACCAGACAGGTACTATAGAGTGGTAAAAAAAAACAACCAGGTTCGACCACACACAAATGCTTTATTGGTAAAGCAACGGAACAGCAACCAGCATACAAAATTCCTAAGCGCTTTCACCCATACCAATCATAGGGCATCCTCAGACTATAGAGTCCTTGACTCACACAAATTTCTTTTTAAAAATCCTACTGCTGACCCTGAAGTAATTTCTTAAGGACCTAAAGGGATTAAACCAACTTCTGCTAAGAATCCCACCCTCTCAGATAGGGATTCCCGAGCACTAGACAGATGGGGTAAAAAAGTATACACCTCTGGTACTCTTGCTATCAGAGCACTAAATTGCCTTTTCCATATGCTAAAATTTCGGCAACATACCCTGGAACTCCTCAAACAACAAATGTCTTTCTTTTCTGCTTGTGCAGAATCTAAAGAGTTACAAGAGTTAATGCATTCTACAATTCAAGTAACTAAACACACACACCTTGCACTGTGGTTTTGACACCCTAGAAGCTTCTTGCAGGGCAGCAGTCACCGGTTCTGTCCTTAGAAGGCATGCATGGCTTAAGGAATAGCCCTTGCCAGACCATGTTAAATCTAAATTGTTGGATGCCCCCTTGCACAAAGACAACTTATTTGGCACTAAGGCAGTAGAGGTCTTAAAAAAGATGGAAGAAAAAGCAAAATCTATGCAGACAGTTAAGGATTTCTTACAGGTCCAGCCACTCAAATTCAGCAGGCATTCTCCCACCAAACACTGGTCCTTTTCTGCTCCCACCAAGCCAGTCCAGTCTAGGCCCCGGGGAACCAGAGCCCCCAGACAGCAGCCACAGGGAATGCAGAGATCCAAGCAGTGGACTACCTCCACTTCAAAACCAGGGAGTTCTAAGCCACCCTCTTATGGTAAGAACTCACAATGACTCACCTCCCCCACTCCCTCCCTCTGCCCACCTGCCCACCTTCAATTACCCGTAGGAGGAAAACTCTCCTTTTACGCAAGCACCTGGGCCACCATTACTAACGACCACTGGGTTCTGAACATAGTGTCTCAGGGATACAAATTTTCCTTCCACACCCTTCCAACCCCAAAAGGGTTTCCAGATCTACCTCCAAACCAGTGGGCAGAGGCTCAAATGCAAATCCTTTCCTTGCTTTCTATGAGGGCAGTAGAGCACGTTCCTGCAGAACAGATAGGCCAAGGTTTCTACTCCAGACTCTTTCTGGTGCCCAGAAATGAGGGCACCTGGCACCTCATCCTTGATCTATCCATTCTAAACACCTTCCTGGTGATCCCAAAATTCACAATTCTCACCCTCCAGCAGCTGCTACCCATGCTCTCTAACGACACTTGGCTAGCCACCCTAGATCTAAAAGAGGCTTACCTCCACATTCCTATCAGGGAATCATGCAGGAAATATATCAATTTCAGGGCAGGATCTCAACACTTTCAGTTCTCTGAACTTCCCATTGACTTATCTACTGCTCCCTGAGTTTTCACAAAATGTCTGGCTCCAGCCATTGCCTTTTGCAAACAAAGAAATATCCAGATTTACCCATACTTAGATGACTTCCTTATTCAGTCAGACAGCCAGGAAAAGCTGCTCAAGCACCGGCCTTTGTAAAGACCCTACTAACCTCCCTAGGGTACACAATCAATAAAAAGAAATCCAAACAGGTGCCCAACCAAAGGATTATCTTCCTGGGAGCAAGCCTGGACACAGAATTCCAGATGGCATTCCTTACACCAGAAAAACAAATTTTCCTGACAGCCTACTTCTCTCAACTAGCCACCAGCCCCCAGTTATCTGCAAGGAAGATCCTGCAAGCTCTGGGATTCATGGCATCTTGCATACTACTCATTCCATAAGCCATACTGCATATGAGGAAACTTCAGTGGTACCTAAAAGCCTTTGGTGTCAAAACTCTCAAGACCTGAAAACTCTTATACCTATAATTCCTTGCCTCAGAAAAGATTTTCTTTGGTGGGCAACAGCATGCTCCCACAACAAGGGACTGCCCTTCTCACCACCCCCTGCCACCTAGACCCTCACCACAGATGCATCAGACTGTGCTTGGGGTGCACACCTGGACGGCAGATGCATACAGGGCTAATGGATCCCGCAGCAAATCCCTCTGCACATCAACCAAAAAGAGATGATGGCTGTCCAGCACACCTTGATAGCTTTCAAACCCCTTCTCTCCCCAGGGGCTCTCCTGATCAAAACAGACAACACCACTGTGATGTGGTATATCAACAAGCAGGGAGGGACTCACTCCTACCCTCTATGCAGGCTGGCCATGACCCTTTGGCACACAGCCTCTGCCAAGCAACTGAACCTGTTAGCACAATTCCTACCAGGCTCTCTCAACTCTCTGGCAGACCAATTAAGCAGAAATCTTCTGGACCTACACGAGTGGCAGCTCAACAGAAGAACCTTCACCCTAATAATTCAGAAATGGGGCACCCCGAAGGTCGACCTCTTTGCCTCCCACACCAACCATCAGCTCAGCAAATTCTGCACCAGCGAGCATCATTGCATGGCTTGGAAAGTGTATTCCCTTGTCCCTCCCCTGGATCAATCTATTGGTCTATGCCTTTCCTCCACTCCCTCTAATCCCCAGGGTACTGCTCAAAATAAAGGAGCAAAAACCAAGGACAATTCTTATAGCTCCAGACTGGTCTCACTAGCACTGGTACCCCTTGCTGCACAGGCTCTCCCCACTACCACCATGGCATCTTCCTCAGATTCCAAACCTCCTGACCCAGAGGGAAAGGGAATTTATGCATCCCCAATTACAGACACTCAATTTGGCAGCTTGGCTTATTCCCTAATCCTGGATCAATCTGTCAACCTCATTAAACAGGTTATAGATGTTATCCATGAGGCCAGATGCCCTAGCACTAGAAAGTTTTATGCTGACAAATGGAAAAGGTTCTGCACCCGGATCCAGGCTAAGGGAGCCAGTACAGCACAGCCTTCCCTCCCTCTCATCCTGGATTACTTAGCTGACCTACTACATAGTGGCTTTCTTTCTCCTCTATAAAAATTCATGCCTCTGCTATTTCTGCTCATTTTGCCACTGAGCAACCCCTTTTCTCCCACCCTTTGATCAAACAGTTCCTAAGAGGAGCTAGCAACTTGAGGCCACCCAGAAGGGCATCAACCCCAGCTTGGGACATTAACTTTGTATTGGAAAAGCTCACCCTGCTCCCTTTTGAACCAGCTTCTTCTGTAGAGCTAAAATTTCTCTCCTGGAAGACAGCATTCCTTCTGGCCATCACTTCAGCCAGAAGAGTCTCCAAGCTGCAAGCGCTCATGGCTGTGAAACCCTTCATTATCTTCCATGCTGACAGGGTATCCCTCAGAAGTAACCCATCCTTCATGCCCAAGGTGGCGTCCAGTGTGGCTCTCAACCAATCTATTAATTTACCTACCTTGTCTCCTAATCCTCAGAACAAGGGGGAAAGGATTCTGCACTCTCTAGATGTGCACAGACAGCTCAGATTCTATCTAGACAGGACTAAATCCTTCAGAAAGTCTAATCAATTGCTGGTTAGCTTTGCTACAGGGGCAGAAGGCAAAGCCATCTCCAAACAAACTATTTCCAAATGGATAGCACACTGCATCCATTTCTGCTACAAACAGCATGGAAAGCCTCCCCTAAGGGGGTCAGGATGCCCTCCACCAGAGCAGCCTCCACCTCTGCAGATTTCCTCAGAGGAGTCCCCACCAGGGACATCCTGGAGGCTGCCACCTGGACATCTGTTCACACTTCTACCAAACATTATCACCTGCCTCTTTTCTCCAAATCCAGGGCAGGGTTTGCCTCTGCAGTTTTGCATGGCATCCAAGCCAGCCCCTAGTTTCTTTGACTGCCTCCACCCATTTCCTCAGCTTTGGAAATCAATCCAAATGTGATGACTGCAACAGTGAAACAGGAAGAACACAGTACAGTTGTGTACACTTACCATAAATGTAGATGTTTGAGTGTATTCACTGTTGCAGTCCTGGTTACCCTCCCTCCATCCCCCTTTCTTCTCTTTCCTTACAAGGGACATATTGGTATTTACTTTCTGCTGGTGGGATTCTTCCACCAGAACCTGGCTCCTACTTGGAGGCTCCTGACAGATTAGGCCAAGAAAAACTGATGTAATGGTGTTGGCTACCTTACTTTATACTACTGATGACCTGATGTCAGTCCTAAAGTGACAGCAACCAGCGCAGAAATACTAAGCCTCTGGTATTCAGGCTGGCCGAGGGCTACCCCGGCAGGGAGAACCCAAATGCGATGAATGCAACAGTGAATACACTCGAACGTCTACATTTATGGTAAGTGTACACAGCTGTACTTTCTAGGGGGAGGAAGGAGGCCCACCTCACTTTACTGGCAACACCTGCAGGGGTGCAAGTGGATTTACCTCCAGAAAGGAGTTTACTGTCACATAGACTGTAAAATAATCTGCTGTCCAGCTGAGAGAGTTAGCATGACTGGCAATGCATTTCTGTACTGCAGACGCTGAAAGAAGGAAGCAAAAAGAAGGTGCCATTAGGTCAATCCTCTGGACCCAGTAAAGTAAAGAAACAAAACAAAACAAAGATTGAAGGAACTTTAAAGGAAGTCTTATTGATTCAATAGGTAATGCAAAAAGATGTGAAACCGCTGTGCAAAGTGCAATTTAAAGTGACTGGGCATTTTCAAAAACATTTCTAGCTTCATGGAACATGTGCATATGAACTAAATGTTTTTAGATATAACTGGAAAAATATTACATTTAAATGCATATCTAGCAACATTAGCCCCATTCTGTTAAACTCAGAAAGTTTAGTACAATATCTGATCACATCAAGTTGTGCTTTTCATAGTGCAGATCGTCTCTGAGTAACCCTGTGTGTCGTTTTTGGAATTTGTGTGTGTGTGTGCCTGGCTTTAATGCTAAGCAGGAAACTGAATGGCAACAGGATTAAAGATTATCTTTTTTAAGTTATTAGCTCAAGTTCTTTCCATAAAAAAGATCAACACACCATGAAATTGTAACAAATTAATAAGAATTATTTATTTATGTATGCATTGACAAATGAATACTCTAAATCAGACGGCAAATATATAATGATACAAAGTGAACAGCAAAATGCCAGATAACATGTAATGAAAGAGTTCTAACAAATGGCAACAAGTAAGACTGCTGATTGTACATGCATTGCTGGTATGCAAACAAATAGGAAATTGTGTAAATGGTGAGATTAACATTAGTCAAACACAATTAACACTGCACAGCGCCTTATTACTGCTTATAGAAGTGTGTGTGTGTGTGTGTGTGTGTGTGTGTGTGTGTGTGTGTGTGTGTGTGTGTGTGTGTGTGTGTGTGTGTGTGTGTGTATGTGTGTGTGTACGCGAGTGTGTGTGCGTGTGCGTGTGTGTGTGCGTGTGTGCTTGCGCGTGTGTGTGTGTGTGTGTGTGTGTGTGTGTGTTAGATATGTACATAATATCCATTATTGCGTGTGCTTGTGTGTTTTACATATATACACAATATCCATAATTGTGTGTGTGCTTTTGTGTTAGATATATATGTATATACAATATCCATAACTGTGTGTGTGTTAGATATATGTACAGTATACATAAGTATTTGTGTGTGTGTATATTTATTTATATTATATATTTATTTACTTAAATGTAGACATATGTGCATCTGTGTGTGTCTGTGTGTGTGTGTGTGTGTGTGTGTGTGTGTGTGTGTGTGTGTGTGTGTGTGTGTGTATATATATATATATATATATATATAAATATATATATATATATATATATATATAGATATATATATGTGTGTATATATAGATTCACTTTATAATCCCGAAATACTGAAATATCGAATTTCAGTATCCCGAGACTATAAAGGCGAAAACTCACAAATCCAAAACCCCAAAATTGCGAAATTCAAAACAGCGACTGTCAAAGAAACACTACACCACACAAACAAACACAAGTACACCTACCTCCCGACACTACAATAAACCAAATCAACACACATGAACACAACAAAACAAACACACACACCCACCCTTACTATAAGCTGGGGGGCAAGCCCCCCTGCACCCCCACCCCCCTACTTATATAACTAACTCCGAGGTTGCACTAAAAAAACCAACGACAGAAAACACACCACACATTCTACAACCCCCTTACACAAACACACATCACATACATACAAACACCACCACTCTCAACACTTTAACATTCACACTCTTACCTACCTAACCTAACCCACACCTAAAACTCCCCAACACACTCACATACACACAAACCCTCCCCAAAACCCTTAAAAAACATTACACTTACCTAACCCACCATCACTACTGCAGGTTCGACATTTCCTGATTCGATATTCTGCAGTTTCGCACAACTGCAGTTTCGACACTTTGGTCTCGAGATACGGAAATTCGACATTGCAGTATTTTGAGATTCCAAAATGAATATATATATATATATATATATATATATATGTGTGTGTGTGTGTGTGTGTGTGTGTGTGTGTGTGTGTGTGTGTGTGTGTGTGTGTGTGTGTGTGTGTGTAGATAGATATATATGAAACTAAAAGTTGAAATGCACTTACATTAATGCACATTATATATGTGCTGGCACATTAACAACAAATTTACCTGAAATATGACATAGCCAAAATTACACTAGTTGCAAAATGAAACCAACTTTGTCTCCCTGCGCTACCTTACTAGTATGTACTATCCCTAACTGTATCTCATCCACTAACCACATTATTACACATTAAGTGTACTACTTTCATCTGTAAAACCATCCAAAAACTTAAACCTAGTACCCCTTCTGCCGACCAAATACAATCAGAATACCTGCAAAAAGCAGCTAAGGTAATTGCATACCCTGTATCCATCCTCATTAACAGAACCATTAAAGAAGGAACCATTCCTGACATTTGGAAAATCTCCCATATTATTCCCCTTCATAAAGGCGGCAATTCAAATGATTACTCTAATTACAGACCAATAGCTCTATTATCTCTTCTATCTAAAATAATGGAAAAATGCATTCACCAACAAGTACTATACCATTTATCTCAACATAACATAATAGCAAACTGTCAACATGGCTTTAGGCCATCACAATGTACCACAACTGCTCTACTATCTTTTATTGATACCATCAACAGAAACCGCAATAACAATATCCTCTCATCTGCTCTATTTATTGACCTCTCAAAGGCTTTTGACATGGTCAACCATGCCCTCCTCATCAGCACTCTAGAATCCCTTGCCTTCGATCACCTGACTATTAAATGGTTCAGATCCTACCTTAGCAATAGGCAACAAGCAGTTCTCTGGCAAAACAATATATCATCCCTCCAGCCAGTAACCCTCGGAGTCCCTCAAGGCTCTATTTTAGGACCACTGCTCTTTTCATTATTTATCAATGACCTCCATCTAGCACTCCCACAAGCCACCTGCAATCAATATGCAGACGATTCTACCCAAGTATGCTCAGCAAACTCCCCTTCAGAACTACACTCTCTAACCCAAGATGTATTTAACATAGTAGAAACATGGTTTACTAAGAGATGCCTCCTTCTCAATGCTAAAAAAACTAAGCTCCTCCTCTTTTCACCCACCAATAAAACCTTACCCATTGATTTCTCTGTGTCCTCCAATAACAGCACTATCATACTTCCTGATACAACCACCAAACTGCTCGAATAACTATTGACAATCACCTTACTTTTGATACCCACATAAATAACACTATCAAAACTGTCAATAGAAAATTGGTTCCTTATACAGGATCAAACCTTTCCTCACCCCTATAGCCAGAACTAAAATTGCTCACTCTCACTTAATATCAACTCTTCTGTATGCTTCGCCCATATATACTAACCTAAAGAAAAATAATCTTACCAAACTAACAAATTCTTATAATAACATCGCCAGATTTGCTACTGGTAATCCCTTTAGAACCCACCACTGTTTGAATCTAAGGCAACTAGGCTGGCTGGAACTTCAAAACCAACTGATAGTATCCCAACTCACCATTGCCCACAAGATCTTCTACCAACCCAACAACACTCCTATACTCTCCAATCTTATCCTCCAGTACAAAAATCTTAACTCCCTGCGCTCTTCCAACAAACTCCTTGCCTGTATATGCAAGTCTTACAACCTGGCTGGAGACTCTCTTTTTTCTAACACAGTGGAAAAAAACTGGAACCTACTGCCAAATGAACTAACACTACTTTCTTCCTTGCCTCTATTTAAACACAACCTCAAAAAACACCTAAATTCTCACTGGCTATGCCCCTGCTGCAATCCTGACTAATCTTCTTCCTCTCTTCTTCTTTTTCTAATTTCACCTCCTGTTAATTTCTTATTTCTACTATTCTTACTTCAACTACTTATACTCTAAATTGATTGTTACATGCTCACTCCTGGTTTGACTTACCAACTGTTGTTCCTAATTTGATATGCCTAAAGAGTAATTCCTACTCTATATTATTACTACTTCCTACAAGGCATACCTTTTAATTCTAAACATTATTTACTTGTAATTGTTATTTTTATTTTTATTTTAATCCCAGTGGATGATTTTGTAAGTTGTATAACTGCCGGAGCTTTTCTCCCCGGGCCTCTACTGAAAATGGAAATATATCCAGTTACACTAGCCCGGTTAACAAATGTAAAATAAATAAATAAAATAAATAAAGTTACTAAATAATAAACACCCTTTCCTGACTAGAGCCAGCAAACAAGACACACACACACACACACACACACACACACACACACACACACACACACACACACACACACACACACACACACACACACACACCACATATAACAGCACCCTGGCCTTTACTGTAATCCGAACCTGTGAAAATTTGCACATACACTCTACACACAATGCCAGAACTTCTAGTATTAATACACACTCCCACTTATCACACTCTAAATTCTCATCTCAGATATATTCAGTAGTTATTTACTGATATATACAGTAGATGTATGCACGTGTGTATGTGTGTGTGTGTGTGTGTGTGTGTGTGTGTGTGTGTGTGTGTGTGTGTGTGTGTGTGTGTGTGTGTGTGTGTGTGTGAGAATTGGTCTGTCTGCCTGTCTGCTTCACTGTAAAACCTAGGCATATAGATTTTGTCCCTGATACAATACACTTTGTATACTGTAAACTATGGTATATAATCTAATATAGTTTTTCTTTACTGAAATGTATTTCTGCCATTGTTATAACTGCAGATGTACTTCTATATACTGAAAGTTATTTTATTTGAAAATGTACTTCTTGTTTAGCATATGTGAGATTGCAAATGTCATTTACTCGAGCTTTTCTACATGGGCCTGCACTGAAAAAGGATTTGTCTATTCGGACTTTCCCGATTAATAGAGACAAAAAACAAAATAAGTAAATTCTAAAAATGATAGTCAAAGTACATTTGACCAGAGCTATTTCCATGTCTACTTCTTTCATTTGGAGTGGTGCTGTGGATGGTATTTGTGCAGAAGCATTTTACCCTTCCCTGTTCACCTTCAAAAAGCATTATAACATAAATGAGACCACCCCCCATGTTTGGATCTTCCTTTGGAGCCACAGTGATCAAGGCATGTCCCTTAAGGATATCCATCCAAGGAGAGGGGTGTCTTGTGAAATCTTGAGGACCCTGGTATAATAGAACTACAAGTATGAATATAGAGAAATATAGAGGATATATTTTATGTCCAAGTCAGGGCGGTCACGGTGGTGCAGCGGTTAGCATTGCCGCCTCACAGCTAAAGGTTCTCCGGTTCAATTCTCAGCTGGGGTGCCTTCTGTGTGGAGTCTGCATGTCCTCCCTGTGGTCATGTGTGTTTCTTCTGGGTACTCCAGTTTCCTCCCACATCCCAAAGACATGCTGTAGGTGGATTGGACACTCTAAATTGGCACTAGGTATGAGTGCGTGCGTGTGTGTGCCTTCTGTGGTAGGTTGGGCACCGGGCTGGCAACAGGTGATCTGCTGTGGCAACCCCTAACCGGGAAAAGCCAGAAGAAGATACTTCAACATGCTACACTAGCCTAAGAATGCGCACACACGTATTAGTAATAATATGAATAATGCAGACTCTCTGTAAAATGGAATCCTGAAAATGGCTATAGCAGCACCATAAACATAAGCTACAGCTTTTTCAGTGTGATAATGAATTAGCTAGGTAAATGAAAAACCTCATGTGGAAGTGTCAAGTACAAAAATAAAACACAAGAGATAGTTAGTCAGTATTATGTTGAAGACCCAGTACTCAACCATCCTTGATACCAGTTTGCGCTTATGGTAGCTTGTAACTATTAACTACCAAGATAGCCTGAAACATTTTAAAACAAATATTTAATTAGATCTATAAGCTACAAGAGGTCCCACATCCTTAATATTTTACAGTTGAAGTTTAATTGTATAGTCAGGATTTATAAAACCATCTGCATATGAGTAGTTAAAACCAGTGTTGTTTGTGTTGTTGTTGCCTTCCAGCTTTTCCAGGTTAGGGGTCGCCACAGTGAAACTCTAGTCCGCTAATGATTGGCAGTAGATTTTCACGAACACTGAGGTGCCATCTCAACATTCAACCTTCAACAAAGGCATGCCCATTTACGCATGTCTTTCGAACACCCACCCAACCGCGGGGAGGACATGCAGACTCCACACAGAAGGCACTCCCCGCACTCCAGCCAAGAATCGAATGGGAGAACCTCTTGCTGTGAGGCAACAATGCTACCGCTGCACCACCACGGAAGTGACTAATATAGATAAATATCTAGGTGTGTCAAAGAAACAGAACCTTGCAAGTTTCTATTCATATACAAAGTAGGTAGCAGTATCCATCATAGGCTGCATAACATTTCTTGTGAACGAAATCTATTGATGAAAAAGTTCTACATAAAAAGGGTAGGCTGAGTGTTGGTAGTGGGGGGCAGTGGAGCTGTAACTGTAGTATTAAAATGAGTACAAAGTGCATTTTCCCACAACTACACTACCTTCTTTGAGAATAGCCAGTGTAAGTAAACCACAGCATTTCAGGAATATCCTAAGTACTCCCATTTTCTATAGGCATACCTCTCAACTGTCCAGAACTTTGCAGAATGTCCGGATTCTTGTCTCATATTTTTGGTCTGTACCTCATAAAATGTGTGGTTTTCTGGCAGATCATTGAGGAATGAAATTACTAAATGATGACAGACATTTGAGTTTCAGACTTCATACCCTTCACAAAATGCATGCTAACACTACTGCTGGTATTGTAACAACTTTCTAAGTTTTATAAGATTAATATTTAAAACCTGTCCCTGATTTTGGGTCTTATTCATCACATTTTTTTGCATTTGTTCAGAATTCTTGCGCTAAGAGGTTGAAAGCTGTGCTAGAAGGAGGAAGATAAATGTATTTAAATTCAGTAGCTGCTAGAAGTGTGGAACTGCACTAAACTACATAAACCTTCCCGTATAAGTAGAAACATAAAAGTTGTATGAAATAGTAGCTGCATAAGATACTCATTAGTTCAATGGAAGCTGAACTATCCCATAAAATTTCCCTTAAATCTGATTTAGAATCAATCAGTAAAAAGCATAAAATTATTTTGAATATCAGAAGCTATCAAAGTCTGTCAGAAACATAATGTATTATTCATAGATTCATAGATTCATAGATTATTACTAGGCTAACTGCCCTTGTGAGCTATTTTAAGCCTAGCCAATTATCTCTTGTGAGACTCAAACCCTGTGCCTTGTGTTTGTAAGGCAAAATGCCTTAACCATTAGGCCATCCTCCCAATCCCAAAGGGATGTTTCTTTCATACACACTTACCCCCCTTCACACACACTTGCCACCTGCTGGATTCAAACCCCTACCTAACTATGTTATGACACTAGAGACGGACGCATTAGCGCAGCGCGCTATTCGCATTAATGTGGGTCTATATTAGATAATCGAACTTTCAAAAGTTTGAGTATTATATGGTCGATACCATATGATTGAACTTTTAAAAATTTGAAAATCTAATTAAAAAAAAATTACACAAATACCCTACCTGAATGTTTTAAGCAGGGGGACAAGCCACCCTGCAACCCCTACAACCCCCACTCTTTATATATACCAACTCTGAGATTGCACTACAGTGCAGAAAAGGGAAATCTTCCCATTCCGCACTGTATGGAGATCTCAGTTAAAACATTCGAACTTTCAAAAATTCGATCATATGGCGTCGACCATATGACAGTCAAACTTTTGAAAGTTTGATCATCCAATATAGACCCATATTGTAATATACCATAAAATAAATCTGAATTAAATCCTTAGTTGTCTCAAAAGTATTTATAAAAGAAGGCACTAATTTAATCTTGTAATATTGTCAGGAAAATGGCCTAATATAAAGTGGTATGAGTAAACAGAATCAGGATATAGTCATGAAACACTGATTTTGTGGACTTAAAATTAAATTATAAATGAAGTCCTCAAGTAAGGGATGGCACAGTAGTACAGTGATTGACATTGTTGCCTGACGGTGCTTGGTCTTCTTCATTTCTCAGTTGGATTGGTATCCACGCTGAGTTTGCATGTCCTTCCTATGTCCATGAGGGCTTTTGTTTGGTAGTCTGTTTCCTCCCACATTCCAAAGATGTGATGTAGGTGAACTGGTAATCTTCCTAATAGTCCATAGGAGTGTGAGTGTTCATCTGTGTCTACAAGTGTGTGTGTGTGTGTGTGTGTGTGTGTGTGTGTGTGTGTGTGTGTGTGTGTGTGTGTGTGTGTGTGTGTGTGTGTGTGTGTGTGTGTGTGTGTGTGTGTGTCAGTGTGTGTGTATGTATCTTGTGATGGAGTAGTATTCCATTCATACTAAGCTCTATGCGGCGCACCAACTGAGCCTTGCACTGTACTCTGTGAGCACTTGCTACCAAGGTAGGCTTTGGCTCCCTCGCTGCTGTGACTAGGATAAACTAGGTATTGTTGAAAAATGAAGAAAATATAGTTATGCATGCAGGCATACACACACACACACACACACACACACACACACACACACACACACACACACACACACACACACACACACACAAACACACACACACACACAAACACACACACACACACACACACACACATATACATGTGCACACGCACCATATATATATATATATATGGTTCTACCTGACTTCGTCGACAGCGCAGAAGACCGACATCGGAATCCGGAGCTCCAGAAGATCGAAAGTGAAGAAGACCGACGCGAATCGCGAGTGGCAGAACATCGACAATGCAGAAGACCGACACGACGGATGACAACACCAACGCCGAGGATGCCGACATGGGGAAAGGCTGTGTGAGTATGCGGTAGTGACGGACGTTAGGGTGCGAGGCAGGTAAGTGTGGAGATTGACGGTCTGTGGGGATAGGGGTGGGTTAAGTGAGTTAGGGTTAGGGAGTGATAGGGGTGGGTTAAGTGAGTTAGGGTTAGGGAGCGATAGGTGTGGCTTAAGTGAGTTAGGTTAGGAGCGATAGGGGTGGGTTAAGTGAGTTAGGTTAGGTTTATAGGGCGGGTTAAGTGAGTTAGGGTTAGGGAGCGGGTAGGTAAGTGTGCGATAGTGACGGACCTTAGGGTTAGGGTAAGGTTTAGTGTGGGCTTGTAAGGATTTTGGTGTGCTTGTGTTGTGTGTGGTTTGTGGAATGGGGATGTGTTTTGTTTTTAATTGTTATTGTGGTGTGTGCAGTGTATGGGGTTTCGTGTTTGTGTACCGCCGGTTATTTCGTTGTCGGTTATGTGTGGTTTCGTGTTTATGGACTGTCGAATATGTGGTGTGGGTGATGTGGTTGTCGGTGTTGTGTGGTTTCGACTATGTCAGGTAGAACCATATATATATATATATATAAATATATATATATATATATATATATATATATATAAATATATATATATATATATATATATATATATATATATATATATATAGATAGATAGATAGATATGGGATACATTTGTAATGTTGAATGTCCAAATTTCAATCATGTATAGTAGACCCATATATATATATATATATATATATATATATATATATATATATATATATATAGATAGATATATTTATATATATATATATATATATATATCTTTATTTATTATTTATATGGTCTGGCACTATAGTTCAAAACAGAAAGGACCACTGCTTCAACAAACTCACACTAACAGTTTAATAGTAGATGTTTGAACACAAAAATCACTGTAGCAAGATTCACATAATGGATGGTACGCTAGATGATGGAGATGGACATCAGCCCCCTAGCAGTCAGGGACCAGTCAGGGGCATATAATGATGCAACTCTGGGAACTTGGTGGCAAAGGAGTGTGTATCACATACCTTACTAACTTCTGTTCTGAGAACAAAAAAAGAGACAGAAACATTGGTGTGCCTCCAAATGGTCATGGACAAGACCAAATGATAAATGATCCAAGAGTGAAAGGCTGTACAGAAAAGAAAGTAATAAGATATTTATCCAAAGTTCTACATTGTCTGACACAATGTGTGTATAAAATGGTAACAGAGCTATCGCTGGCTCATCTAGCTCCCTGTGCCAGTCCCTCAAAATTGCTCCCCAGCCCCTCAGCTCTTCAAGTGAACAGAAAAAAAATGGACTTACTGAAGACAGCCAGCTGGCTTCCTACATTACAGCACAGCAACTAATCCATGCACCCCCCCCCCCAACTCAGCTCTACAAGTGAATAGGAAAAGAAAAATAATTTGTTTGGATTACTGTAGAAAGCTGATTGACTTCATATTGTAAATACTAATCACTCCCCACCAAATCCACCCCCAGCTCTCAAAAGAAGATAAAAAAAAATCTTTAGATTACTGTAGAAAGATGTTTGGCTTCCTTTATCAGCCAGTCACACCCCACCAAATCCTTGATCCTCCCTGCTTTTAAAAGTAGAGCAAAAAAAGTCCTCAGATTACTGTAGAAAGTTGATTGGCTTCCTACAGTAAGTCAGCCAATCATACCCCACCAAATCCACCCCTACCCCGATCTCAAGAGAAGAGCAAAAGCAAAACAAAAAAAAACATGTTCAGCTTTCTGTGCAAATGGCTACCTACACTATGGCAGCCAATCCACAGCTCCCAGCTCTTCAAGTTAAGATTAAGAAAACACTATAGTCAAGTTCCTATCTGTGTTGGCATTTCAACACAGAAAGAAATTGAAGCAGTCTTGATTGTCCCCCTAACATTTTGTGCCAAGGGCAATTGCTTCCTTCATCCTATGTTACTGAAGGGTAAACCCTAAATCATCTTGTTCACAAACAAACTAGCACAGAGTTTTTGAAATACCACACTAAATGAATAAAAGTAGTACAGAGTTTGTGAAATACCACACTAAAGGAATAAAGTAAGTGCAGGCAAAGTATATATATATATATATATATATATGTGTGTGTGTGTGTGTGTGTGTGTGTGTGTGTGTGTGTGTGTGTGTGTGTGTGTGTGTGTGTGTGTGTGTGTGTGTGTGTGTGTGTGTGTGTGCAAAAGGTGTGTGTGTGTGTGTGTGTGTGTGCAGAGTGTATGTGTGTGTGTGTGTGTGCGTGTGTGTGTGTGTGTGTGTGTGTGTGTGTGTGTGTGTGTGTGTTAAAATAATAGATCTATAATATCTGCAGGAGCAGGGAGAAGGCAAGTGTGATCTTTTTTGTAGCAATAATCCAGCATTCAATCATGTTCTGTTAAAGCAAATATAATGATGCAATACTGTTATGCTACTATAAGGATTACTGTTGTAAGAATCACAAAATTGATGGGACAGAATGAAGTAAAACAAGTCAAGGGCCAAATGTGGGCAGCAGACTCGCAATATTCCCTAGGTGACAGCCGTAGTAAGTCCTGCCCTAGTTTATACCAGATATCCCATACATGATATTTAATAAAACCATCAAAATAACATCTTATAAAACCATTGTTAATAAAATCATACACACCCAAAATACAACTGTTATAATTATTTTTAAACAACATTTGTGTTTTTAATGTGTATAATTTTATTAACAATGGCCTACACAAAAGGTGCAAAATGCTCATGTACGGTTGTAATAAATAATGGTCCTAAACAAAAACAAAATGTGTGCACTTTTCCAGACAAGGAAAATGTGGGGAGTATAACCTGGGGTTTTGAAAACTAAGAATACTATACTTACTTCCATACTGTAGAAAGTAGTTTCTGAAAAGTAAATGCCAGAGCTACACTACAGCAAAGATCAAAACCACTATAAAAGCATTAAGAGGTAAATTCAGAAAAAAAATGTGCAACAGTAAACTGTGTCAACAGGCATGCCATGGGAGCTTGCTTCATAATTTGAAAAGACCAAATATTCATCAGCAAATAATGGTATGGAGTGTTGGTATGACTGGAGAATGGCAAACATTTGTTAAGATTACCAACATGGTTCCATGAGAGGAGGAAGATTCCTGGTACTTTACTTGTGATGATATTGTTCAAAAACGTGAACCTGCTTTTTATCTCTTTAGCAAGTTAAGAGAGTTAAACCCAGAGAGGAGCTCTTTCCAACACAAAAGAAAACCAAGTAATGAAGTAACAATGAACTAGCTTGTGGAACACTCAACAAACACAATGGCTGTTAGAGAGA
>NC_056728.1:1125652830-1125825330 GCF_019279795.1 Protopterus annectens
TCCACTGTTGTTTCTATTAAAATTAGGGAAGAAAACCAACAAAAGATCAAGTTAAATGGAACCCTTTGCCATTTTGTGGCTGGTTGGAGGAAGAAAAGTTTTTGCTTTTATACTGTTCTCATATCTAGTTTTGGTTTAAAGTTATTTATGCTTGCTTATTGAAAACCTTGGAATAATCAAATTTTACGTTACAGTTTCTTACTGACTGGCTTTCTTTATTTGGATTCTTATGACAACAACAGTTCCCACCTTCCTCATTGTGTCTTCTTTCAGGTATTCATTCACTGTGCTGTCTCGCTTCCAGAACCACTGCTCAGGACTTCAGATCTCTATAAAGGGCAGATAAAATTCTTTCAATGGTGTCATTTTAGCCATAACCCTCTTAATGGGGTCATGTTAGCTCTCCATTTAAACATAAATAATTCTCATCTAATCCAGCAAAGATTTTCAGCTGTTAAAGCAACATTACCATTTGAAGTGAAAGCAAAACTTTTCTGGCTAATAGAACAAACATACCTCTTTGTTCATAAAGAAACTGTTTTATTTACCTTATATCTTTAATGAAACACTTATTCTTTATAACAGTTCTATTTACATACTTCACACACACAATGCAGCACCATTTATCATATTTACATTCCTTTGGTCACTTTGTTTGACAAGCTCTACCACATTTTGTCACCTCACACTATGGGTTTTGTCTATGTGCCATGAATATGTCATCTTTGTTGCAGTGGTTCAAACCATGCTGGCACCATACTTTAAACAGCTGTAGCCCATTTAAGCAGAGTTTTTGCTTCTCCAATCTTTTAGTATATTCTCAGTATTAGGCATTGGGATCTGTCTACCTCTGAAATGCTATTCACCTTCTTAAAATCGCCACAAACCCAAAATGTATAATTCGGTTTGGGCAGGTGGGTGGGATACTATTAGGCTGTTACACTCTTTCATCATCCCCGTTTTAGGTAATTTGTTTATTACTTCCAGTACAGCCTTCCTTTGTGACTCTTGCATCCTTTAAGGTTTCAGATTAACCTTTTTCTCCTGGAATGGTTTATACATGGTGCTGTGTCAGGTTTGTTCTGTCAGGCAGCTCTGAATCACTTCCTTGCTTCTTAAAAGAAACTCTTTTTATTTCTTGTTTCTGTGGCCTAGATAGTGTTTCATTTGCAGGAATAGAAGTAATTTTTTTTTTCTTTTTAACTAGTTACTAGTCTTTGCTGCTAAATTGGCTACATAGGTTTGCCTTCCTTCTGAATGATGAATGGTTTATCTTTTCTGGCCTTCCTTTACCAGTCAGACAATCATTTAACATTACTGTTATGTCAAATGGACCCTACCATTTAGCCATTTGTTTTCTGCTGGAGGGACCAAAACTTCCCTGGTCTTTGTATTTCTATCGTTCCCCCCTTGTTTTGTAGCTATGATTCTTTCCATGTGTTCCTAGGCTATTGGCATCACCTCTTTTATACTATCTTGTATGTTGGTGTAGTGCTGTATGGCACTTTTAAACGGGATTTTCTCTTATTCCAAAGTTTGTCTTGCAATATCTACGAAGTCTATGGTGGTGCCTACCTTATAATAACCCAGAAGGACCAAATCTTTTCAAGGCTTATGGCACTTCTCATATATGGTATATGGTATACATACAATTTGTGGTATACATATGGTACATGGGGTCTATATTAAATTAGTGAATGCTTAGAAAAGCGAATGCTAATTCATCGATTCCTTTTAAGCCAAAGCTTAAAATCTCGAACACCCGGAACAGCGATTTTTTAAACAGGGAAAAAAATTGCTGGGCCAGTTTTGGGAGTTTGCCATTTCCTCCACTGTGGTGTGATCTCGGAGTTGGTATATTTAAGTAGGGGGGTGTGGACCAGCGATTTGTTTTCCCTGTGAAAAAAAATCGCTGTTCCGGCTGTTCGAGATTTTCAGCTTTTGCCTAAAAGGGGTTGATGAATTAGCATTTGCTTTTCTAAGCATTCGCTAATTTAATATAGACCCGGTACATGCATAACTCTCAACCTGTTAAAGCAAAAAATCTGGACAAAGCCATAAATAAAAGTGGAAGTCCAAAGGAAATACTGAAATCACACCATTCGACTGTTTAATAAAATGACATATAATAAATAGCCTATACAACGTAAAGCGCTTTTCAACCAGTCTGATGACCGGACTTCTTCAGACAAAAGTGTGTTACCAAAACATTCATTTTAAAATCATACAAGCTCCCTCCCATACCTAAAATTCACCAATCATATTGCCCACACACAATTAACAACTAATCCATCGTCCCACCAGGGGCTCCAGTAGACCTGGTCATTACCAACATGGGAGATAGATGCTCCACACCAGTGGTCACCCCCTCATTGGTCAGGTCTGATGATATGCAAATCACCCTTGACATCCACATTCCACCCCCACCCCCTAGCAAGGAAACCTCCATAAAAAACTTCTCCAAAGCCAACTTCATGCTACTCAAGTCAGAAGTAACAAACTTCATGACACCCAAGCAGATGGGATCTAAAAGTTCGACTGCTGAATCCTGCACTAAGGCACTGTATGAGCACATCCACTTGTGCATAAATCATGCTATCCCAAATAGAACCAAGACGCTCTCCTCCAAAAAAAGGAAGGCAATCTGCTGGTCCCCTGCCATAAACAAACTATACAACAGAAGAAAGAAACTGTTATAGAAAAGAGGAAAATCCCAGGATGCAAACTCCCTTACCAGCCTCAGTAAGAAGCTGAGATCCCTCATAAAATCCTTCAAAGCTAGTTATGAAAATAAAATTGACAAAGATTCCAAAGACAACCACAAGGCATTCTATAGTTATGTCAAGAATCTAAATGGCAATGCTCAGGTATGCTCTGAGCTGCAACAGAATGGCATTAAATATACTGATCCCAAGGATATTGCCAATATACTGGCAGATCAATTTAGTGCCAACTTCATCCCCCTCTCACCCCTGAAAGGCTCATCTCAATACCAAAAGATTGCCAAATTCTGGTAATCACGGCCACACAGGTAGAAACCGCACTCTCCAAAGCTAAGAATACAGCATCCATGGGACCAGATGACATCCCGGGCTGTGTACTACATGAACTACAAAATGAACTGGCACCTCACCTAAGTGTCATGTTTAATCATAGCCACACCTCAGGCTTCATGCCCACTGAGTGGCGCATAGCTACAGTTATCCCACTCCACAAGGGGGGATCCATCTTGGATCCCGGGAACTACTGTCCCATCAGTCTGATGAGCCTGATCTGCAAGGGCATGGAATGCATTACCATGGAACTTGTAAACAAAAACATTGGCAACCTTCAAACACTGGATCCCACCCAGTTTGGGTTCGTGAAGGACCAATCCTGTCTCCTTAACCTGATTAACTTCTTCGAATCAGTCTCCAGAGCTGTGGACGAGGGTAAGGTGGTCCACACACCCTCTCTGGACCTCACCAAGGCCTTTGACACCATCCCCCACTCTGGAATCATAGATAAACTTACTAAGCTGGGCACAAATCCCTACATCACTCGAAGGTTTGCCAACTGGCTTACTGACAGAATCCAGACTCTAAAAGTAGCAGACTCCAAATCCAGCTCCAGACAAGTGGCAAATGGAGTACCTAAGGGTTCAGTCCTGGGATCGCTCTTGTTTGGCATCTACTTCGCTGAAGTACAGACTAACACTAAGGGACTCTGGCTAACAAAGTTTGCAGATGACTGCAAATTGGGAGCCATTATTGAATCCCCAAATGATGTGGATATTCTACAAAAGGGCCATACATAAAAAGATGCTTGGTGCCAGAGCCATGGGCTCAACCTTAATGCCAAGAAATCTATAGTTATCCCCTTTGGGAAAAACCATGTACCCATGAATTACCACATAGGTGGCAGTACACTAAACACCTAAAGTGTGACGAGAGACTTAGGGACACAGGTGGACAGTGGTCTCACCTTCGATAACCACATCGCCACAACAGTCAGGAAATCCTTCTATGTGGCACACCTCATCACTAAGGGCTTTTCATCCAGAAAAAAAGGAGGTCATTGTCCCACTGTACTCATCCCTCATTAGACCAATTATAGAGTAAAATGCCCCGTTTGGTATGTACCTCACAAGATATCTGCAACAGCTGGAAAGGCCGCAGAAATACCTCACTAAAAGAATCACAGGCCTAAAGCAGATGCCCTATGCTGACCTTCTAAAAAAACTCCAGTTATACTCTGTGGCATATCATCTACTCACAGGTTATCTCTGCTTAACATACAAGGCCATGTCAAACCCTGAGCTGTTGGACATGCTCTACTTAAAGAAATCCCAATCCCTCAGAGCCACACGCTCCAGGGATCTAAACCTTGTCATCACAATGAACAAAACTTGCTGGAGGGATAGGTTCCTGACCCAGAGACTCCCCAGACTCTGGAATAGACTGCCCATACATGTCAAGCAGAGTGCCTCTTTGGTCCTCTTCAAAAGGAACCTTGACAATTGGATGGGAGATAGGAAATTCACCCCAGGGTCACATCAGTCACCCTGCTAGACAGGGGTCCAGGGAAGTAAATATTGTGGGAAGAAATATCCAGGGAATTGTTATGGCTAGGCTTGCATAGGCCCTAGGGCCGATAGGCTAGTACCAACCTATGAACCTATGAACCGATCTCCTATTTAAAGTGCAACAGTGTAACGATAAAATGAATAACTTCATCCAAGTATATATTAAATCCTTTCTGAACGACTTGTTTATTGATGGTTTGGTTGATGTGCATACTTTTAATTATCTGACAACCCTTGATCCTAGAGTACCTTCTTTATTCGGCACCCTTAAAATACATAAGAACACCAGTGACCCCCCCCCATGGGGGCTTTAGTGGATGCCAGATTTTCAATCACATACGCAAGCGCGAAACTGGTAGACTCTATTTTAAAGAGGCATGTCAAAAAGGAGAAAGAAATCTGTAAGGACTCATGGACATTTTTGTCCGTTATGAACACACTTGACTATGGAGATGATATGAAGAGTACCGAGCAACCTGTACTATGGTCAACCAGCTGGGGCAAGTGTTTCTTTAGCTTTGAAACATAAAGCTTTGGATTACAAACTGTTGAAGATCAAGAAACCTCAGTTAAAAGTGAATTATTTTACGGAATTCAGTAAGGAGGGTATTGTGCCTAAAGGTCTTCGATCCTTTCAGTACCCGACTGCGTTGAAGGTAGGGTTGGAGTTTTACTGTAAACTGGTCCAACTTTTTAACAAACATGGGCTGGAACTTATAAACTTAATGTCTAAACACTATCAACTAACCATTGATAGTTTGGTGGTGGATATTACTAAGCTGGATGATGAAATTAAGAATGACTATGACTTTGCACGTTACCAGTATGATTATAAGAGGATTTTTAGTTTTATTGAACAACAACTTACTAGATGTACTGAGAATAAGATTAAAAAACAAAAAAGGGACTCAAATGATTACCAAAACGGGGTGGTGTATCCTAAACCACCCCCTTCACAGAACAGGAATTTTATTGGCTGTTCAACTACATACCCACAAAACACAAACGGGAATCCGAGTTGAATAGTGAGGACATGACATCACAAGGTTTGGGGCCGAGTAACCAGGGCAGAGACGAGGTGCATGAGCAAATGGTTGATTCATCGTTTTACAATGGAAACAACAGATGGGCAATGACTAAAGATGGGAACTACCAACAACACCAAGACACTCAAGTTTTTCAGAACAACAGGGGCCAGAACCACCAACGAGTATACAGTATGAGAGGGGCCAGCAAGAGCATCAACAACAACAAAAACAAAAAGAAAAGGTAAAAAACATTTCTTTGGACTTATTAGTTGATGCTGAAGGGCACAAAGAATGTGAAATTTTAGTCAAACATTATGGGGACTTTAAAATTTATAACTTTTCTAGTTACCAAGTTCACCCAGTTTTGATCAAACTTTTTTATAAAGGACTAACTTTCATCCCTACTAAGAAGTTTGATTTACCTAGGACTATCCTTGATTTAAACCTGTATACCTAGAAGTAAAATTTGGCTTTTCCTTTTGGTAATAACCCTGTGGAGCAAAACGATTTGAAAATTCCACGTACCTATAACCCCACTATTTACCCTTTACTACTGTTATTTGAACATATGTGTGAACTTGACTTTAGGGCTTTAGTTAGTCAAGTTCAAAACGCAGAGAACGTAAACATGTCACCAAGAGAAGCAGAAACTTTACGTGATTTAAGAGCATTACCAGTTTGAGTACTTAAGCCCGACAAGGGGGGAGGATTGGTTTTAATGGACTCAGTTGATTGCATCAAGAGGATGAGAACTGTTGTTGAGAGTGATACCTATGTTAGAGTGAATTTAAATGAAATGAACATGGCTTACAAGAACATTAAATCCTTTCTGAACAACTTGTGTATTGATGGTTTGGTTGATGTGCATACTTTTAATTATCTGACAACCCTTGTTCCTAGAGTACCTTCTTTTTTTGGCATCCCTAAAATACATAAGGACACCAGTGACTCCCCTATGAAGGCTTTAGTGGATGCCAGGTTTTCAATCACATATGCAAGAGCGAAACTGGTAGACTCTATTTTAAAGAGGTATGTGGAAAAGGAGAAACAAATCTGTAAGGACTCGTGGGGATTTTTGCCCGCTATGAACACGCTTGACTATGGAGATGATGTGAACTTTTTGACTATTGATGTTATTAATTTATATTTTTCAATTCCACATACAATTGGTGTTGAATGGGTTGTGAATAGATTAAGATGGCATGGAGCAGTGAATACTGAAGTTAGATTAGTTGAATACTTGCTAGATATAATCTTATCTAACAACTTTGTGATGTTTGACAGTGAAATTTATCTTCAGAAAGTGAAGGTGTAGCAATGGGCTCACCTTGTGGAACAAGTTTTGCTAACTTGGTGATGACCCATTGGGAACACCAGTACCTGTTCAAGTGTGACATCACATTGTCGTCTCGGATACATTTTTATACTAGATTTTTGGACAACATTTTTATTCTATTTAAAGGAGATATGGAGGCTGCCAAACATATTACGGGTTACTTGAATAGTACTACTAGCTTCTTTAGGTTTACAAGTAATTTATAAGAAGAAAAGATTTCATACTTGGATGTTGATTTTAGTAAGGACAAAACTAAGAAATCACATATCGCAAGAATATATCATAAAGTAACCTACTCCAACTCAGTGTTACACTTTACCAGCTCACTCCCACTGTACCAAAAAAGATCAGTTGTTAAGGGTCAGTTAGTGCGAGCAGCAAGAATGGTTAGTGAGGAAGACACTTTCTTGGAAGAGTGTGACATTTTGAAACCAATGCTTTTGCATAGGGGTTACCTGAGTCTTTTATTATGGAATTTACTATTGAGGTACAACACAAAAGAAAACTAGGTGTCTATAAACCTATTTTAGGGGGTGGTACAACCAACTAGTACGTGTCATACTCTATCAGATAGTGTCATTACTGATCATTATGACAATACTAGTGTCAGATACACTGGGCAAAACCTCAATGTTGGTTTTACTGTTAGTTTTACCACACCATATAGTCTTGATGCCTATAGTATAAGAAACATTTTATATAAGAACTGGAACCTTTTGTTGACTGAAAATGAAGCAGTTAACAAATAAGGAGAACGCCATATGATTATATTTAAGAGGGGCAGAATATGAAATACTTATTAAAAGCACCCATTAACAAAACACCAGGTATGTATAAATGTGAAGCTTGTAGTTTTTGCAAATATATGTCCACGGGTCACTCGTTTACCATTCAACATAGTTTGTACAGAAGAAATGGTAGATTCAGTTGTAATTCTAAATCTGTTATTTATCTTGCTCAGTGCCAGGTATGCCCTGTATTTTATGCCAGGAAAACCAACAGGAAATTGAAAGAAAGGGTGTACGAGCACACCTACAGCATCAATAAGGGTAAAACTGAAAATGCCTTCGCACAAAATTGTTCTAGTAATCTGGGACATTCATTTCATTTTAGAGTTATAGAGCAGATTGTTCCTAACATAAACGGGGGCCCTTTTTTGTTATCATTGGAAAAGCAGGAGGTCCTGTGGCAATTGCGCCTGGACTCCTGCAGACCACCGGGTTTGAATGAAATTATTTCAATTTCATGTATTTTGAAGTTGAAAAGTCTCACTAGGTGACTCACTGTTGAATTTATGTGTATAGTTAACAACCCTATTTATATGAACCATAAGTGAGCATGAATTTGTTTACTTTAAATAACCATTTCTAAAAAAATGTTATTAATTTTATTGTGCTGATGTATATGTATCTTACTTTGTCTATAACATACCTATACTTTTTTGTTACTTGCGATTTTATATATACTTAGTTGGAGTTATTCATTTTATCGTTGCACTGCTGCACTTTAAATAGGAGATTGCTGCTTGTTAATTGTGTTTGGGCAATACAACTGGTGAATTTTAGGTATGGGAAGGAGCTTGTATGATTTTAAAATGAATGTTTTGGTAACACACTTTTGTCTGAAGAAGTCCGGTCATCAGACTGGACGAAAAGCTCTTTATGTTGTATTGGCTATTTATTTTATGTAATTTTATTAAACAGTCGAGTGGAGTGATTTCAGTATTTCCTTTGGACTTCTTGTTTATTGTTTGTTTCAGTGTTAAGAGTTTATAAATAAAAGTGGGACAAAGGCCCAAAAATAGGGACAATTTTTAAATATTTCTCTTACAAACTTACAAAGTTAATAGAATAACAGGTTTTGCATTAGCATGCATTTTCTAAAGGATATGACCTTTGCGTGACATTTTACTCATTGTTTTAGTTTGTTAGGATATTTTGCAGACATCCTAATGATTATGGATATCAGCTGGGTATAACAACCCTGTGTTTCTAAAGGCTAGCCAGACATTCCACTTATGCTGATGATGCCATAAGAAGGCTGAAGCATGCATGTCCGCAGCTAGTGGGGTTTGGCTTTATTGGTCTGAATTTGTCCATTAATAGACTTAAAAAGAAAAAAAGTCATTGACATTCAGAATACCTATATAGCTGAAACATCTGATGTCCTTAAAGGGTCATTTACATATATCCCATGTTGCATCTACTCTAATGCAAGAGATTTACGGAATCATTTACCACTAATTTGTCACAAAACTACAATTTTATGAAAAACATACCAAAAATATGTGGCAAAAATCTGTACATTTGAGATATATGGGTATATGGTATATAGGAGATGTGGTCACAGTTTTTAACATCTTCTGTAGTAACTTTTTTCTGTATGGACTTTAATTTTCATTTAAAATGCTCAACTAATCTATCCCTCTGGGGATGGTACACTGAGGTTGTTAATGGCCTGACCATTTTTTCTGAACTAGTCAGTGAAAACTTTCTTAGAAATACCCATGATGGGAAAATAATAAGACTAGATCCCAAGTAGAGGGACTGGTGTGACAAGAGGACAAAATATTGTTGACTTGGTACTTACAAATGTTGCATCATCATGCACAACCCCATTAGTAACTCCCATTCCATTTAAGTCCAACCATACGGTAGTAACCTCTTCCTTCAAGCTATCTGAAACCTTAAGCCAATACATTAGAATTCAAAAACTCTAACCATACAAATATTTTAAAATCCTATGATGACATCTTGAAATTCACTTATAACACCATTACCCCAGATAATGCCTCAGCAGATAGATTTGCAAAAGAGTTTTATACCCACATAAGTAAATGTATTGAAATGGCAGTCTCATCTAGATCCAGATACAATGAGACCTTCAAAAACAAACCACCCTGGAGGTCTAGTGACATAAATAAAATCTAAAATAGAAAGGAAAACCTATTAGAGTATACAAATGATCTAAATATACCGAAGTCAAGGAAAATATTAGGATTTTGATTAAGAATTAAAAAAAGATGATTAGATCTACTAAGCCTGTGAATTCAAGTTGGCATCTGAAGCCAAGAACAATTACAAATCTTTCTATAATTATGTTAGCAAACTAAGAAATAACACTCAACAATATACAGAACTCATACTAAATGCTAAATCATCAAGACCTTGAGGACACTAACAATACACTAATAAATAAAATTGGATACAAATTTCACTCCTGAGATGACTATTTAAAGCAATACGATCTCCATATCTATCAACCCCTATGATTACTAAAGAACATGTACCAAACGTGCTGTCCAAGATAAAGATCACTTTCTCCATGTGAAAATATAACGTACCGGGCTGTTTGTTAAATAGTTCTAAACATGCCCAGACAAGGCCTGTCCATAAGCTATTTAACCTGAGCCTGACCACAGTCTCAGGCCTAGAATTATGATGTACAGCACTAGTGGTGTTGTTCTCCAAAACAGCAGGGCCATCAGCCTGATGAATCTCATTTGTAAGTCCATGGAACACATTATAACATATTTGATTAGGATCAGCAATAAAAATCTCATCAGGCTAGATCTCCAGCAATTTGGTTTTGCAAATGGCAGATAATTTTTAACAAACCTGATAAATATCTTTGACAATGTAACAGAAGCTGTTGACAACATTCACACAATACTCACAGCTTGCCAAGATTTTGGTCAATGAATTTGATACCATCTCCACGCAGGCATAATTAACTAAATGTATTGCAAATAGATGCCTATGTGTTAAGAAGGTCAAAAAATTGGATAAAAGGCAGAACCCGCTTGGTACAAGTAATGGGCAGCATCAGGAAAAATGAAGGTGACCAGGATTCAGTTCTGGGATCAATTTTTTTACAAAATTAAAGAACAAGATCTATGGACAACCATCTTTGTAGAGGACTGCAAACTGGTAATCATTGTCAAATCCCCCCCCCCCCCTTGACACAGAAGCCCTCCAGTAGGAATTTACTTATAAATACCAAGTGTATTGAAAATTAACTTAAATAAGTGTTTAAAAGATAGGTCAAACATAGCATTGACAATGCCCCATTTCAGAATGAAAATATGGTTAGTGACCCTGGAATCTAGATTAATAATTCAGTTTCCTTTGACCTCCATTTATCATTAGTTGTCAGAAAATCCTTCTCCACATTGGAACTGAGCACCAAGGGAATACCATCCATATTTGATGAAGTTATTGTCCTCTTGTATTCAGCAGTGATCTGACCAATTAACGAATATAAAGCCTCCTTTGAGATGTACCTTAACAGACATGTCAGACAGCTGGAAAAACCCTAGAGGTTCCTAACAAAGAAGATCACAGAACTGAAATCCCTTATCCCCCAGAAAAAAAAAGCACTGTACCTATCTTGCCTTATAGACTCCTCAGAGGAGATATGTACCTTGTTTCTGAGCAATCTCAGGGGGTGTGTACACTTTTTATATCCACTGTACCTATCTCTCCAGCAGGTCCTATTTATATCACAGGCAAGGTTTAAGTCTTTAGAATGGGTAATTCAGGTGCTGTTAGTTGGGTGGATATGCAGGAGGTCTATCATAGTGGTGTCTGACAATGCCCTGTATGCCAGGCATAAAAGCCTGTAATCTCCACTCAAAAGCCACTGAAGAATGTGTTTCTAGTGAGTTCTCCTTAAAATGGTGTTAGAATTCTATGTAGGCATGCGCACATGAAAGTGGTACCTGTATGACATTTACAGTAAACAGAGCAAATGCTTTATGGCATTTATGTGTCACGTATATGTCAGTATAGAGGAAGAGATCAGGCATATAATGTGTCTATAAAATGATACAATGTTTCAAACAACACTGAACATTTTCTATACATACTTATATTATAGGAATCATAGGAAGATTAGGGATACTATGTCTTGTGGCTATTATGACTTGCCAGCTCACAACCTAGATTTTACCTCCCTTCTCAAGGCGGGGCTATACTAGTCATGCCCATGGTGAATTTGTGAATACTAATTCTATTATCAAAGTCCCATTTGAAAGAAGCTAGTGTATCACACTGCTTCTTCTGCAGGGGGTACCTATTCCAGAGATGAGGGAGACGCAGTAATGAATCTGTCTTTCTACCTTGATTTATTGCTCTGTTTGTGTTACTGTTTAATTTGTGAAGGTACAGTAGTCCAGGATGTCTTGTACCTTCACAAATCAAACAGTAACACAAACAGAGCAATAAATCAAGGTAGAAAGATAGATTCATTACTGCGTCTCCCTCATCTATGGAATAGGTACTGCAGAAGAAGCAGCTACACTAGCTTCTTTCAAATGGGACTTTGATAATAGAATTAGTATTCACAAATTCACCATGGGCATGACTAGTATAGCCCCGCCTTGAGAAGGGAGGTAAAATCTAGGTTGTGAGCTGGCAAGGCATAATAGCCACAAGACATAGTATCCCTAATCTTCCTATGATTCCTATAATATATGTATAGAAAATGTTCAGTGTTGTTTGAAACATTGTATCATTTTATAGACACATTATATGCCTGATCTCTTCCTCTATACTGACATATACGTGACACATAAATGCCATAAAGCATTTGCTCTGTTTACTGTAAATGTCATACAGGTACCACTTTCATGTGCGCATGCCTACATAGAATTCTAACACCATTTTAAGGAGAACTCACTAGAAATGCATTCTGCATAGGCTTTTGAGGGGAGATTACAAGCTTTTATGCCTGGCATACAGGGCATTGTCAGGCACCACTATGATAGACCTCCTGCATATCCACCCAACTAACAGCACCAGAATTACCCATTCTAAAGACTTAAACCTTGCCTGTGATATAAATAGGACCTGCTGGAGAGATAGGTACAGTGGATATAAAAAGTGTACACACCCCTGTTAAAATGCTAGGTTTTTGTGATATAAAAAAATGAGATCACAATAAATCATTTCAAAACTTTTCCCACCTTTAATGTGACCTATAACCTGTATGATTCAATTGAAAAACAAACAAATCTGTTAGGGAAAAAATAAAAAAAAATGTACAATAAGCTAATTGCATAAGTGTGCACACCCTTAAATTAATTATTTATTTTATTTATTTTATTTATTTTACATTTGTTGACCGGGCTAGTCAAGCTGGATACATATCCATTTTCAGTAGAGGCCCGGGGAGAAAAGCTCCAAACATAATATGATAAGAGAAATAAAAACAAATATACAGAGAAAAAAGACAGAAAAAAAATTGAACATATAGAGAAATATTATTATACTTTTAACATAGGTATAAATGGGTACATCAAATTTCACGTGTGAGTATTTCACGATTCCTACGCGTAGGGGGAAGGTTGGGGAGGGTAAGCTAGAGGAGGGAGTATTAGTCTACCAGGGAGTAATAAGTCTAGTGAAGTGTTAGATGGCTAGGTTTAGTCAGGTTTAGGGCAAGGACATAACCAGTGTGATTTCAGGAATTGGCTGAGGTTGATTTTAAATAAGTTAAGCGAGGTTATACTTCTTAAATTGTTTGGAAGAGAATTCCAGGTTTTCCTATGGAGTTGGCATAGATGGCATCCCCGCCACAGTTCTTAGATATGATGGTTTTATTTGAACACTATGTGCTGAACGGAGGCAATTAAGGTTTGAGTAGGGTGGAAATACTTTGCTCAGAGCAGGGACTCTGTCAGGTTGGTTAATTATTTTAAATGCTTCCGTGAGTTGGGAGAATTTGAGTAGATTGGGCAGTTCAAGCCAGCCAAGTTTCTTTAGGTTAAGGCAGTGATGGGTGCGGTAGGGAGTTCCAGTTATAAATCTTGCTATGTGATTATAGGCGACGGAGAGCATGTTGAGTTCGCGCTTATTGAGGAAAGATAGGATAGGGGAAGCATACATGAGGGTAGAGAGAAGATGAGTTCGAGCAATGGTTAGTTTGGTATGAGGGGTCAGAAAATTCCTAATACGATACATTGACCCGAGTTTTTTGTTAACTGTCCTGATGGTATTGCTAATGTGAGTGTCAAATTTCAGCTTGTGATCAATAGTTACTCCTAATAGTTTAGTGTTGGGAACAGGCTCTATGATGGTCCCATTGGTGGATTTTACATGGAATGAGAGATTGTTAGGAGATAGGGGTTCATTACCTAGGGGAGTGGCTGCTGAGGGGAAAAATAGCAGCAGCTTGGTTTTTGCGGGATTAAGTAGTAGTTTCAGTTCATTGAACCAGTTTTCGATTTTCGTGAAACAGGTCTGGGTCTTTATTTGGAGTTGTGAGAGGGAGATGTCAGAGCATATCAGGGTAGAGTCATCTGCATATTGGATGCAGGTGGCTTCGGGTATAACTAGGTGAAGATGATTGATGAAGACTGAGAAGAGGAGGGGACCTAGTATGGAGCCCTGGGGGACGCCAATGGTGTTGGGGAGTAGGCCAGATAGCCTGTTTTGCCATTGAACAGCCTGTTGTCTACCAGTGAGGTAGGCTTTGAACCAGTTTAGGGCTGGGTTATCTAGATGTAAGCCTTCCAGGGTTTGGAGCAGTAGCTGGTGGTTGACCATGTCGAAAGCTTTCGATAGGTCCAGAAAGAGAGCAGAGGATATGAGTTTATTATTACGGTTATTATTGATTGAGTCAGTAAAGGAGAGGAGAGCAGTGGTGGTACTGTGATGGGGGCGAAAACTGTGTTGGGAATTTGACAGGAGACTATTAAGGGTAAGGTAGTTCATAAGTTGTCTGTGAACACACCTCTCCAAGATTTTAGCTAGAGGAGACAGGATTGCTATCGGTCTATAGTTGGATGTTTCCGTGGAGGTACCTCCTTTGTGGAGGGGGATGATGTATGAGATTTTCCAAATAGATGGGATTGTGGCTTCTTTTATCGATCTATTGATCAAGATAGATAAGGGATAGGAGATCGCTTCTGGCTATCTGAAGGTATTCCGCTGGGAGGTGATCTGCCGCTAGGGTGGTTGGTCTAAGTTTTTTTAGGAGGGAGCAGATGTATTGGGTAGGTACAGGTTCTAATTTAAAGGAAGGTGGAGTTGAGTCACAAGTATAATTGGGTGATGAGGAAGTGTTAGTAATCTGGGTGGCTAGGGACTGTATGGTATCCGTAAAGAAGGAGTTAAAGGCGTTGGCAATTTCGACAGGGTTTTTCCTTATGAGTTTCTCAGGGGTGGGGGTAGTAGATTTCCCAGGATGGAGGAGGTTATTAAATCCAGCCCAGAACTTTTTTGGGTTATTCTGGTATTTAACCTGGAGGTGAGAGTAATACTGTTTTTTGTCTTGAACAATGGCTGTTTTAGTTTCTGAGTTGTTGGAACTGGTCAAAGGGAGTTTTGGTGGCTCTCCATTGGTTCCAGTGATCTGGAGTTTAATTTTAGTTATAGACTCCTCAGAGAAGACATGTGCCTTGTTTCTGAGCAATCAATGACACAGTAGTGTTCTTCCTCATCTCTAATATTCCAGAAGAAGCAGTGTGATACACTAGCTTCTTTCAAATGGGATTGATAATAGAATTAGTATATAACACTCTCCTGTAGGGAGGTAAAATCTAGGTTGGAGCAGTGACAAGGCATAATAGCCACAAGACATAGTATCCCTAAATTTCTTCTTATTTCTTACAATATAAGTATGTATAGAAAATGTTAGTTGTTGAAACACTGTGTTTGATAATATAGGTGAGTGGCTTTGAGTGGAGATTACAGGCTTTTATGCCTGGCAAGGGCATTGTCAGACGAGATAGGTACAGTGGATCCTTATTAGTTAGTATCCAGTCATTGAAGCACCTTTTGATTTAATTACAGCATTCAGTCCTCTTGGGTACACACCTGCTATCAATTAAAGAGACTCAGATTGACCCCAAATAAAGTTCAGCCATTCTAGTAGGGTTTTCCTGACATTTACTAAATTGCCTGCTACAGCAAAAGCCATAGTTCACAGAGAGCTTACAAAGCAACAAAGGAATCTCTTTGTTGAAAGGTATCAGTCAGGAGAAGGGTACAAAAAAATTTCCACAGCATTGGATATACCATGGAACACAGCGAAGACAGTCATCAAAAAGTGGAGAAAATATGGGACAACAGTGACATTGCAAAGAACTGGACATCCCTCCAAAATTTATGAAAAGACAAGACAAAAACTGGTCAGGGAGGCTGCCAAGAGACCTACAGCAACACTGAAGGAGTTGCAGGAATTTTTGGCAAGTACTGATTGTGTACTACATGTGACAACAATCTCCAGTATTCTCAATATGTCTGGACTAATGGGTAGGGTTGCAAGACAGAAGTCTTTTCTTACACAGAAAAACATCCAGGCCTGGCTAAAATTTGCAAAATAATACATCAAGTCTCCCAAAAGCATATGGGAAAATGTGTTATGGTCTGTTGAGACCAAGGTTGAAGTTTTTGGCCACAATTCCAAAAGGTACATTTGGCGCAAAAACACACTCCGCGTCACCAAAAGAACACCATCTCCATGGTGAAGCATGGTGGTGGCAGTATCAAGCTTTGGGGTTGCTTTTCTTCAGCTGGAACTGGGGCTTTAGTCAAGGTGGAGGGAATTATGAACAGTTCCAAATACCAGTCACTTTTAGCCCAAAACCTTCAGGCATGTGCCAAAAAGCTGAAGATGACAAGGAATTTCACCTTTCAACACGACAATGACCCCAAGCATACATCCAAATCAAGAAAATAATGGCTTCACCAGAAGAAAATTAAAGTTTTGGAATGTCCCAGCCAGAGCCCAGACCTAAATGCAATAGAAAATCTGTGGGGTGAGGTGAAGAGGGCTGACCACAAGAGATGCTCTCGCAATCTGACAGATTTGGAGAACTTTTACAAGGAAGAGTGGGCAAATATTGCCAAGTCAAGATGTGCCATGCTGATAGACTCCTACCCAAGAAGACTGAATAATGTAATTAAATCAAAAGGTGCTTCAACAAAGTATTAGTTTAAGCGTGTGCACACTTATGCAACCAGCTTATTGTATGTTTTTTACTTTTTATATTTTTCCCCTAACAGATTTGTTTGTTTTTCAGTTGAATTGTACAGGTTATAAGTCACATTAAAGGTGAGAAAAGTTTTGAAATTATTTATTGTGGTCTCATTTTTTTTATATCACAAAAACCTGGCATTTTAACAGCGGTGTGTACACTCTTTATATCCACTGTATGTATCCCAGAGACTATCCCATCTATGGAACAGTCTCCCTATCTATGTGAAGCAGAGTTCCTCCCTAACCCAACTCAAGTGTAACTTGGACAACTGGATAGGAAACAAGAAATTAATCCCTTGTTTGGCACCTATGTATCTAATGGACATAGGTAACCTGTAAATAGTTCATCTTCCAGGCCCATGCTTACACTTATCAAGGTTATCAGAACTTGTTAGAAATTTGGGATGCATGGCTAGGCTTAAAAAGGCCCTTGTGAGTGTTAGCATAGTAAACACCTCCTCTTAACATAAGAAACAGAGTTTGTACTTTAAGATACCCCAGATTGTGAGGTATTCTCCTTGTCACAAAGAATGTGCCTATCACTTGTATGTGTAATCCCTTCCTTTTGATAATTTCCCAGTGTTTGTGACCATAGGTGAAGATGTTGTCATAGAATTACCAGTAAATTCAAAGCTTCATACAATGTTTCAGCGCTGACTGCAGTACCACAGCCCAGTATAGTGTCTGCAGTACTTCTGCTGCTGCATGCAGCTAATGCTCTATCTCCTTATCAGTGTTGTTTTCAGTCATGAACAAGACCTAGGGACACTTCGCCATAGAATAGCTGCTGTCTTATCTACAGAAAACAATGACAGCTTCATACTCAGCAGTGAGTCACTCCAGTGCATGCCAGAGGCCATAGTCACTTAAGACCAAGAGGATAACATCACCTATAGTTAATGAAGATAATACCCTCTTTTTAAAACTCCACACTCTCCACACCTCATATATACATTGAGATCCTGTCCATAAAGGTCATAAAAAGGAAAACATACAAAATGCACCATTGTGACAGCACTACTTCCACCAAAAACTAAATTATGTTAATGGCAAGCATGTGGCCATAACTCCTTCTCTGCAAATACAGGAACCAAGTGTCACAAAGCTGTGGCTCTCTGACCTCACACAGTTGTATCACCTCTCAGAATACTTTCCATGGTACATGGTCATATGTCTTATGTAAGCCATATTACCCACATGGACCATATTAGTAAAACCCCATGACCTCACCAACATCTGGGCATAGACAAATGGTTGAGCCAGTGTTCCAGAGCCTGGACAGAGTCTACATTCCTGCTCCTGAATCACAGGAAGTGCTATTAGATGGAGTGAGTTATTTCAAGCGTCATGGCCCAGGCTTTCCCTTGGATTATGAGAGACATGATTCTGCTGTAAGTAGAACACAAGTTTCTATCCACATTTTTGAAAGAAGGATAACAACTCCTCTTTGCTGATCTGGAGGTACTGTTCCATTTTTCATGCAACACTGAAAAGGTGTTCTACGCATGACTCCCAACAGCCATACCATCACAGTCCCAGTATTCACAGAATTACCATCAGTGTTTTTTTTCCAAAGACTAAGAAAAGTTCAGGGGCTGACCTGTAACAGTGATGTTGAAATCAAACCCTGGAGGCAGGCCAGGAGCGCTCACCAGCAAATACCTAGTTGCTTGCTGACCCAAGAAGCCTGCTCAGGCTTAACTCAAAAAATATGTGGAGCCAACATGTAGGCTCACCATCTGCAAGGTGAACAGTAGTGGGGGTCAGGTGTGACGCTCACCTGTTGAGTGATATGTTTCCTTGCTCATATGCCATTTCGTAGACTGCTGAAGGTTTGATGAATGCCAATTTAGAGAATGCCAAGGCAAGTTATGATTATTCTGATCTGCTTTTGCTATCCCTTTAGCCAAAGCAGTAAATGAGTAAATGATCATCCTGCTCATTGCTAGCTTTAGTTTTGCAACTCAGTACATGCAAACCTCTCTTTTCAAGTTTCTTCTATATAATTCTTCTATGTAGCTAGCAGGTTTATAATTTTGGCCTCCCTCCTGCTGTAACTTTGTAGGGAGGTCTCTGGTCCCATGCTAACATTGAATCACAGTAAACATCAATGGCTCCTGTTTAATCATCTTGCCTATTCCAATTACTAAGCAGCCATCTCACAGCTTTTCCTTCTTAATGAATTCAGTGAATGATGCAAGAATCACTTCAAACATAAGCAAGAATAGCCTTGTTTCATGATAAAGATGTCAGCTATATAACTGGAGTTAATTTCTTCCATATTAACAAATTATCCTGTGTCACCTCATCCTGTGTAGGGTTTCTGTGATTTTTCTTCTAGTGTCTTTTTCAATTTTTATCTTATGTTCCAGGTTATTTACTGTACTATTTCACTTGAGAGTGGTCCTAACTCATTTTTTTTGCCCTGTACAGTACATTTAGAGAAACCATTTACTTCTCTTCCTGTATCTGTATAAACATCACTTTGTATAAGCATGCACTGCAGAAGATGTTTTTTGTACACTGAGGTATCACATGATTCTCTTTTCTGTACCCAGTACCATTTCACGAATGTATGATAATTCACACCCGATTATGTCTGTATCATAATGTTAAAAAGTGACATTAATTAGCAGTAGTTCAGGGCTAGGAGTTAGTTGTCAGGATGAATAAACTATACAGCTTCTGTTTGCAGAGCTGAAGATCTGATTACAGGAATCAATCCAGTAGGTGATAGTACTAGACAGCATGTGACGGATTGTTTTGCTGTGTGACAACTTTCTTTCAACAGAGGATGGTAAGGAGTCTGAACTGAGCAATCTTAACAGCTGGCTTATAGAAAACTGGTCTGTCCAATATTAACAAACATTTCTGTTGCAGCATGTCATGCAATTATTTTAGGAAAATGCATACTACCACCAAAATGATACTAGTCTAATAAGTCAGTCTTTGTAATATCAACATGAAAGACCTAAGCAGTGACCATTTGTTGTATGTAACCCCCACCTTGGAGAAAAGAAAAGTGGGGATGCTGAACAGCGCAATCAACAGTAAAATAATAAATGGAAAATCATTATTCACACATGGTAACCTTATTTTATTCTTCACATTACTTTCTAGGTAGTAATTGAAGCCCAAGGTCTGGAACCCCTTATAGCCGCAACTCCAGATGAAGGAGAAGAGCATCTGGATTCCTTTGCTGGAATGTCTGCCATCTTGTTTGATGTGCAGCTTAGACCAGTCACCTTTTTTGAAGGATACAGCGATTTAATGTCCAAGATGTTCACAGCAACTGGAGATCCAATGAATGTGGTTAAAGGACTGCTTCTTTTGGCAGATCACTCTCAGGTAAAAACACATTTCCACAATTCTGTGATCATTCCAAGGTAAAGTTCAGATACTGCTACAAAAAAAGTGTTTCTGCCTTAAACATATCTTCTGTCCATTGGATGTTAAGGTACTTGATGTATAAATTCTCTTGCTGTACTTTTCAAAAAAACTAGTAAAAGGCAAAGAACCTTCTAGAATGGAATATGTACTTCACACTTCAGGAAAGGAAGGCAACCATAAAGCTGTAGAATCTGACTGTATATTATAATTAACATAATTTCATCCCTTATCAAGTTTACATAATTCAGCTGATTCATAAATTGGTGGCTTAGAATCAGAATACCTACAGTTTTGATCCACAAATCCTAAAAAAGTCTTTAATAGAGGGGGAAATCTCATATTCTGGGGTTCAAAGAAAAAGCAATGGAAACAGTTCTTCTGCACCAGAAATTTTATAAAAAGAGGCAACAAGAGTTTAGCAAGGGCAGTCTTGAAGAAAGAGGAAAAGAGGGCAGAAATGGAATATGACTGAAGCTTTTATTGCATACTGTGGTAAAGGAGTGAAATCTTTGAAAAAGAGACATATATGAAGGATATAATATAATCTATAGTTGCAAGGTGAATAGCTCACAGGAAACTTAGTTTTTGTTTCATTCTAGGGTGCTAGAAGAGGGAAGATGAGTGAAACAGTTTTTTGAAGAGGTGGTAAGGTCTAAAACAATAAAGGCTGGTCTGTAGCATAGAGTTTTTATCGCTGACTATGTCCCAAATAACTTAAATTAGATTAGAGACCCAGATGTTGAAGGAGATGACCAGGGAGGGATGGGAGGGAGCAATCACTATTAACTTGCTCATCTTGAGAGAACTGGAAGGGTAGAGCCTTACACCAATACCAATACCAAACTGTGTGTAGACAGACCAGCTATACCTTATTCATGTGTCAAAGAATGTATGTGCAGTGGGTCCTAAAGGGCTGCTAGAAGCATGCAAAAAAATCCCCTATTCTCTGCTGGATGATTACCTTGATCTTCTGTTTTTGTTTCTTCCCCTTCCCAGTATCCTGGAATGTGGTAGGTTAGAAGGAGATAATGGGCATTTAGAGGATGGTGTCTTAATGGTTGCCGGAAGAGACCAATTACATATTTAAAGAGTATATCATGGAGTTTAGGAATGCATGGGATATATAGAAAGCAATTTCTATGAGGGATGGCAAAGTAAGATTTTAGCTAAATAAAATTATAATGTATTCAAATCACAGGAAGGTTAACATACTATTTATTTTATCACTGGTAGCTGGGCTATCCTGAAACCCATATTTGACCATAATCTGGGACAAAAGGCAAAGTAAGACAGTGGCCAGGATTCAGAAATATTATTGTCTGTGGTTCTGTTTGGGCAGTGTCATGAGCCCAATATTAGTATGGCAAAAATCTCTGGTTTAGATACATAATAAAGCTGCAATGAGCATAGTTGACTAGCAGCTTATTATCATGTCTTTGAATGGACCACTCATCTGTTAGCAGTAGCTATGTTAGTGTTCCCCCTACCTTTAAACACACACACACACACGAATACTACCCTAACACACTCACACATGCTTACATACACGCAAGCACTCATGGGTGCAGACACACACACACACACACACACACACACACACACACACACACACACACACACACACACACACACACACACACACACACACACACACGTCACCCGTGAAGACTCATATACACACCCAGACACTATCCAGACAGCTCCTGCATACACACACACACACACACACACACACACACACACACACACACACACACACACACACACACACACGTCACCTATGAAGACTCATATACACACCCAGACATTATCCAGACAGCTCCTGCATATACACATACACACACACACACACACACACACACACACACACACACACACACACACACACACACACACACACACACACACACATACGTCACCTATGAAGACTCATATACACACCCAGACATTATCCAGACAGCTCCTGCATATACACATACACACACACACACACACACACACACACACACACACACACACACACACACACACACACACACACACACACACACGAATACTACCCTAACATACACACATGCTTACATACATGCAAGCACGCATGGGTGCACACACACACACACACACACACACACACACACACACACACACACACACACACAGATCCTTCCAGTGAAGTGAACGAGTGTATTCCATCAAAATGTGATGTACACTTTTCCTACTTCAATGCCCAAATAGCTACTCTGTGTGTTGCTCTGCCATGTTATTCAGATGCTGGTGATATTTTGGTCAGTGATTACATGGCTTGTTAATGTTACCCATGCCCTAAAACTGCCACATTCATATGCCACTTTGCCAGAATGACCACTATCTGTACTATATGGTAGTGTCCAGTATAGCAGTACAGCTGTTTCTGAATTACTCATGCCTAATGCACTATACAGTCTTGTTCTGAACAGGATAATGCAGTGCACAAGACATTTCCGAATCACAAGTACATTTACATTTTAGCTATATGGTAAATAGTAAATAGTCAATAAAATCAGAAATAACAAAATTCAAGAGCTTACACCAGACTTTATATGGTATGAAAATCTGTATATCAATGATCTTCTTTATTGCTTTATTACTTGTATTCCTGATAAAGTGTCACAGACACAGTGCACCAAAAAAATTGGAGGCTGTATTTGTTGAAACCCCCTGAAATTATGAAACTGTTTTAATTTTTGGAAAATGTCACCTTGTATAACATTGGTTATTCTCATTGCATTTACATATGTTTTACAAATTCTTTAAACTGAAGTACTGCTTTAAATTTAGCACTGACAAATAGTGTGTGTGGGTATACATACCATTGTGTGTGTGTGTGTGTGTGTATGTGAGTGTGTGTTTGTGTGCACAAGTGCGTGCATGTAAATGTGCGCCAAGCGTATATATTCTTTGTTTGTTTAGTTACAAGGAAGCCTGATTGCCCATGTTCTCAATTGCTAAATCCCATAGCAGGGTTAATAATATAGGAACCACTTCAGCTTTGGGTTATTCAGACCACACAAACAGCAACATGCATATACTCCTAGATAGACTGGCTCTCCCTTATCACATAGAAGCTGTAGTGTACTCAGGGATGAGTTAAACATGAAGGAGTGTGATATGGTATTGTCAAGGAAACTGAGCAAAAATGTAAATACATTTACAGACCTGTGTCACAACTTGGATCACTTAATGATGAAACTTAATTTTTGTTAAAATCCTGAACCTGTGTTGTGAGGGCTGTCCTGCGATCTACTAAACAAGAGAAATAATTTTTTCCATCTCCTTCTTAGCATATCCATCAAGCTACTCACTTATGGCTGTCTGCCTTCCCTTATAAGAAGATGTCTCTGAAGTCACTTCACTGGGCTGAAAATGATGTTCACTAAATTGACTGTCTTACAAAGTGTTTCTAAATTTCTGGTCCCTCTGGACACCAGTTAGGCTTTGTCCAACATACATGGGTTGTCTGAAAAATAAAACTAGATATGCAAGCCATGGTAACTGTTTTAAAGCTGAGCAGTAAGTCATGGGTCAGATTGTTGATAACGTATTTCTGGCAGTTCTTCTGCACTTAGCGGCCTCCTTATTCCAAAGATTCATTCTCAGATTACCAGTTTAATCCAGTTCTGGATCTCAGGGGAGCTAACAAGCTGCACATGCATGCACATTCACTCACACATGTGCCAGTTCAGCTTTGATACATTCTATGATACATTTTATAACTACAGGAAAAATTACACACAAACATCTCTATGGAGGTATAGCTAACAAAATCTAGCAGACACATACCTATTTCATTCATAATCTCCAGTTCATGTTTCCATTAATGAGGTGACTGTCATGATTTAAAAGTTACTTTCATTGACATTTCTCTAGTAAATCTTAATACATTTTGATATTGTCTCCCACCAGATTGATAACATCATGCTATTATGCTTCTTTTTTTGTTTGTAAGGCAGTTACTTGCTTCTTTTAGTTAGTCCACATGATAACTTCACTTTTTTGGGGGGAAACCCTGATCAGAACCTTTGGACCAGTTTATTTAGTTATTCAGTATTACCACTGGTTCTCCTTTTTATGCACTTAACTTTATATTTATAAGCATTTATAAGCATTTGTTTTTTTTATAGTGGCTCTTATTAACTAATATTTTCATATATGATATAGTAATTGTGTATTTTGGCTTGTCAGAGTAAACCTTAATGGGTGTTTATGGTAGTTGTTTTGTTTGAAAGGTAGTTTGAATGGGATTTCTTGTCAAACTAAGAACATTAGGTTTCATGTTGGGATTGGTTTCATCATAAATTAATCATGATGCATTCTGTGTCTATGTCAAATAAAGGATGCTGTTTAATACTGAATGGATTTTATTGTATTTTCCTACATTTATACATTTTATATCTTTTCACAGTTTAATAACTCCTTTAGATTTATAAATTATATGGTTATATTTATAATATATTACAGCTAAAATGTTTATTAATTAATGTTAATGTTCTCCTAACTAAGATGAAAAAGTTGAATATAAAAAAACTTGAAATATTACAACATAAAGTCTCAATTAATTTAGAAAAAAATAAACTTCAATCTTCCTCGCTAAATCCCAAAAAGTCTACACAAATTAGCTGTTAGAAAACATATATAAGATATAAATATATGAAGAATATTATCATACCTGGTAGCAATAGAAAATCTACAGATATAGAAAAAATGTTGGCATGTGTTAGGAATTATTATAATAAATTAAATATTTATACTGGTGTTACGGAACATAAGGATTTGGTTAAAACATTTTTGAAAAGTAGTATGCATAATAAATTAACTCAAGATCAATTAAAGAAAAATTGAAAAACAGTTATATTAATGGAAATAAAAGATCAAATTAAAAAGTTAAAAGAGAGAAATGATAGAATTATTCTAAAAATCATGAAGTATTAGTTATTCTATTTCTTATATTTATAGAAGTCGAAAATGCTTGCAACATTTCTTTCTTGAAAATAGACTCTTATTTCCTCCATACAAAAGCAAGATGAAGATTCATCTTTATGTTCTTCTTTCAGAACTATTTATTTTTTAAACAATGACTATATTTATGTATATGTATGGTAACAGAATGAAACATAGTCTGTCTTTATTAATTGAGGAGGATCAACACACAAGCCCAAAGTATTATTAAAAGAATAATTACACTGAATGATTATGCTAATAATTTGAAAAAGGAACTTTTTACCTTTACTTTTAGATTTAAATAAAGCTTTGGCTCTGTAGATTGGTTGTATTTATTTTATGCATTAGAAAATTACAACTTTCCAGTAACTTTATTCAACTTATTAATCATCTTTATCAAAATTAGTTTGCCTTCATCAAATTAGGTTTCTTTTCTCTTAATCTGTCAAGATTTGCAAAGGCACAAAACAAAGATGTCTTTTGTCTCCCTTATTATTTTCTTTAGTGATTGAAACATTTGTTAATCTGATAAGATCAAATTTAGATATAATAGGTTTTAAAATTTATGATTGTTGCACTTCTAAAATTCAAATTTTGCTGATGACATATTATTAACAATTGGAAATATTGATGTTTCCCTAACCCTATAGTAAATTCATTGAAATACTATGAATCAGTATCTGGACTTCATTTTTCTACTATTAATAATAATAATAATAATAATAATAATAATAATAATAATAATGAAAACAAATAATAAAAAGTTAAATGAGTTATTATAATATAAGAGAATTTAATTGAGTCAATGAACAATTTAAATATTTAGGGACTACTTTATCATATAACAGTAAAAATATAGCTTCATTTAATTATATTTTATATATATATATATATATATATATATATATATATATAGTTTACTTTCAAAATGCCGTTCGCACAATGTGCGAGAAGGGAAAGTTGAATGGGTACATTCAACATTTTAAATAATCAAAAAAAATATTGAAGTCCCAAGAGTGAATGCACACTAGCATTCGCTGTTGTGGATTCAACATTTCAAATGCAGATCGCACTACAGTGGTGATTGGGAAATGTAACTTTCCCTCAATGTAGTGTGATTTCAGAGATTGTATATTTAAGTAGCAGGGGATGTGGGGGTCTTGCCCCTCCTGTAAAACTTTCATAGATCATGACTGGAAGTGTGTTTTTTTCAGTAAAGTTGACATTTTTGAATTGTTGAGTTTCCTTAAATACTTTGTTCGGTCATGCTCCTGTTCATAAATATGATTTCCAACATTTTGGGTCAGAAATATGAACACTTGCACATTGCAGGTATGAGATTTTGATAGTAAACCTGTGTGTATGTATATATATATATATATATATATATATATATATATATATCTGGGTCTACTTTGCTCCATCGAATTTACATTTCAGCAAAATGCAATTTCATGAGTCCATTTTCATGAATCAGTGGATTCTGATGAAGTCTCTGTTTCAGGAGATGAAAGCGCTGAATTCTCAGTTTTGTAATAAAAGGTGTGAACCTTGAGGGGCCTGGATTGTTCTTTCTACTGTTTGCTGGTGATTTTTGATGTGGTACTTTGGATTTAGATCTGGATAAGGTATCATCCAGATAGAGTAGTTTGTCTTTTGTACAGACCATTTTGAAGTTGTACTTTTGCAATTTGAGCATCATTGTTTGTAATCTTACTAGAGTGGAACGCATAGGCCATTTTAGAATAGTAACTAGAGGTTGGTGGTCAGTTTCAATCTAAATAGCTCGACCATAAATATAATCATTAAACTTGGAACATGCAAATACTATTGCCAAAAGATGTTCATGTTTCACTGTTGCAGTCATTCCATTTGGGTAATCTGCTGGCAGGTTGCCCTCAGTTGGCCTGATTAACAAAGTCTTCGGTCCTGCGTTGGTTGCTGTCCCTTCTTCCATGACGTCAGGTCGTCAGGGGTATAAAACATGCAGCTGACACCATTACATCAGTCTTTCTTGCTGCGCGGTGCCCAAAGCAGAAGCAGTTCGCAAGTGCCAGTCGGCCGACTCCTGAAATTTTCGTTTTTGAGTTTCAGAACCAAAGTCTTCAACTAAGAGCTAAGTACCCTGTTGGGGAAACTTTTTCTAGCTCCTTACTGATGTCAGTAAAAGTTAATAATTGTATTACTTGTGGAAAGCAAATACCTCATAAGGATTTTCATTTTTCGTACCTTGCTGTCAGTTTTGTGCTTTATTTAATCAGCGCACTATCCATCGTCGGCACATTTTTGCTTCTAAATATTTTGGTTCTCAGTTTAATTACCCAGAAATAACATCGGTTAGCCATCCGACTACCGGAATACCGTAACAAAATGCAAAGAAAAAGACAGAGACAGGCTGTTGAGGTCCAAAACTGCCAACAATGCTTCTCCTAAGCCAGTCGCCAGTTCACCGGTACTCAGCGAGGCGCTTTTGCAGCCCCTGATACCCGCTACTTCTGATTCGCAGACCTCTACTAATACCCATTCAGAGTCCGGTATGCCGCAAGATGCCTCACCTATGAAACCCATGGATTTTTCTACCTTGGATGGGTCCAGAGCCGCTGTGCAGGCACTGGCTTTTGAGGTTGTATTCAGGCCTACAGATTTGCATATTAAACTGACTCCAGCTTCAATACTACAGCCTAAATCACAATCTGTGTCTAAAAAACTGATGCCCAGGCCACATGTTCAGGCCCCTATGCCTAAAAACAAATGATCAAAATGGCTGAAGATCTAATTACTCTAATCAGGAGTAGTCAATCCCCCCTTCTAAGAGGCCTAGGGCTGAACTTGACTATGAATCTTCTGAACAGGATTCTGTTTCTTCTGACTCTTCTAATGACCTGGCTTTGTCCACACCTACTTATGAGGACTGATGCAGAGGATTCCATTCCCTCTGCTTCTACCCCTGAGGATTTTTCTTTTGGATAGACTTTACATACCTTAAGGGAGCATTTCCACTGGGAAAGTCAGGATTTTTCTAAATCCAAAAAGAGGCTTAGGGATTTCCTTATTCTTCCTCAGTATAGGCTTTTGGCTATACCTCCTGTACTAGACATTGTGAAATTATGTGTTTTCGGAATCCAGTATGGCCCCGGATTCCCTGCCCCCAGCCCCTAGTAAACCAGACAGATACTACAGGGTTCCTGAGTCCCACAAATTCCTTTTCAAAAATCCTGTTGTGGACCCTGAAACCATTTCTCAGGGGCCCAAGGGCATTAAGGCTTCTACTGCTAAAAATCCTACCCCTTCTGATAGAGACTCCAGGGCGCTGGATAGATGGGGTAAAAAGGTTTATACTTCTGCAACCATGGCAATCAGGGCTTTAAACTGTCAATTCCATATGCTAAAATATCAACAGCATATCATGGGACTGCTTAAACAGAAAATTATGTTGATTTCTGACTGTGTGGAAAATAAAGATTTACAGGATTTATTGCATTCAGCTGAACAAGTTGGAAAACATACTTTGCAATGTGGTTTTGATTCTTTAAAGGCTTTTTGCAGGGCTGCTGTTACTGGGTCTGTGCTTAGAAGGCATGCTTGGCTTAAGGAGTAATCTTTGCCTGATCATGTTAAAGCAAAATTGTTGGATGCTCCTTTGCAGCAGGACCGTCTGTTTGGCAGTAAGGCTGAAGAAGTTCTAAAAAAGATGGAGGATAAAGCAAAATCTATGCAAACTGTGAAAGATTTCTTAGAAGTACAACCTCCAAGATTTAGTAGGCACTGGCCTACTAAGAACTGGTCCTTTCCAGCTCCTTCCACAGCCACTCAAGCCAAACCCAGGCACTCCAAAAGCACCAGGTTTCAGTCCCAAGGGACTTTCAGAACTAAGCAATGGGGTGCTTCCACTTCCAAATCTGGAAATGACAAGACACCACCTTATGATAAACAGTCTCAATGAATTTCCTTTAAGATTACCAAGCACTTACTTCTCAACCTCCCCTTTGGGAGGAAAACTGGCTCTTCATGCAAAAAACTGGCAACTTATAACCCAGGACAAATGGGTTTTAAATATAGTGTCCCAGGGATACAGATTTCATTTCCACATGTTGCCAACTCCAAACGGGTGCCAAGACCTGCCCCCAAATCAGTGGGCAGAGGCTCAGAAACAAGTACTTTCCCTCCTAAACATGAGGGCTATTCAACTAGTACCAGAAGAGGAAAAGGGACAAGGTTTCTATTCCAGACTTTTCCTGGTACCCAGAAAAGACAAATCACGGTGTCCAATTCTGGACCTGTCTACTCTAAACACCTTTCTGGACATTCCAAAATTCAAGATGCTGACTCTTCACCAGTTACTCCCTATGCTAGGCAAGGATGCCTGATTGGCAACTCTAGATTTAAAAGAGGCTTACCTGCATATCCCGGTCAGGGAATCTTGCAGAAGATACCTAAGCTTCAAAGCAGGCTACTTGCATTATCAGTTCTCTGCACTGCCCTTTGGCTTGTCTACTGCACCCAGGGTATTCACAAAGTGCCTGGCTCCAGTAATTGCATTTTGCAGGCAAAGAAATATTCAAATATATCCATACCTGGACGATTGTCTAATTCAGGCAGAAAACCAGGTCATTCTTCTAAAACGTCTGGCGTTTGTAAAAAGGGTTCTAACTTGTCTATGGTACACCATAAACGTAAAGAAATCACAACTGGTACCCTCTAAAAAAAATTACATTCATGGGTGCAAGCTTGAATACAACTGCCCAGATGGCTTTCCTTATGCCAGAAAAGCAGATTCATTTGGTGACTTACTTCAAACAGGTGACCACAGAAACCCTGCTATCTGCAAGACAAATACTGCAAGCCTTGGGGTTCATGGCCTCCTGCATTCATCTAATTCCATTTGCAAGACTGCATATGAGGAAACTTCAGTGAAAACGTTTATGGAGTTAACATTGTCACAGTCTGGAAACAATGATTCCTATCATACCTTGCCTGCGCCTAGAGTTCCTATGGTGGGAAGAGGCCTGCCACCAAAACAAGGGACTGCCTTTCACACCACCCCCTGCCACCCAAACCCTAACTACAGATGCATCAGACTATGCATGGGGGGCTCATCTGGCAGGGAAGTGCATTCAGGGCAAATGGAGCCCAAATCAAATGCACCTTCATATCAATCACAAAGAAATGCTAGCTGTACAGAATGCACTGACAGCCTTCAAGGACTACCTTCATCCCAGACAACTAATGGTAAAGATGGACAACACCACGGTTATGTGGTACATAAACAAGCAGGGGAGTACACATTCCTATCCCCTCTGCAGACTAGCCATGGCATTATGTAACACGGCCTTGAGCTACCAAGTACAACTACAAGCTCAATTCCTGCCAGTAAAGCTGAATGTTCTGGCAGACGAACTAAGCAGAAATCTCATGGACCCACACAAATGGAAACTGGAACCACAAATTTTCAACATGTTGACATGCAAATGGGGGAGCCCAGACATAGATCTTTTTGCCTCACCCCTGAACTACCAGTTGGACAAATTTTGCACAAGAACTCCTTCCAAAAAAGCCTGGAAGGCTATGCCTTTCCCCCTCTGCCTCTGCTCTCCAAAGTTCTACTAAAAGTCAAACAAGGCAAACCAAAAATTATTTTGATTGCTCCAGACTGGCCTCGACAACACTGGTACCCACTCCTGCACAGTGTGTCACAAATTTCTCCATGGCACCTGCCTCAGACACCTTCCTTACTGTCTCAGCAGAAGAACCTAATTCTGCACCCACAGCTCCAAACACTGAATCTTGCAGCTTGGCTAATCATTTAAATTCCCCCTTAGCATCCCTCAACAAACCTGTGATGGATGTCATTTTGAAGGTGAGAAGACCTAGTACTAGAAAATCTTATGCTGACAAATGGAAAAGATTCTGTGCCTAGAATCAATCTCAAGGGATGAGCACAGCAGCACCCAATTTACTACAGATTTTGCAATACTTAACTGAGATGCTTCACAAGGGCCTGTCTTTTTCCTCCATAAAAAGCCATGCCTCAGCCATTTCAGCTCATTATAACAGAGAACCCCCCCCCCCTTCTCTCATCCTCTGCTAAAGCAGTATCTCAGAAGGGCCAAAAACTTGAGACACTCAGGAGAGCTCCAACCCCTGCCTGGGACCTTAACTTTGTATTGGAGAAACTAACTCTACCTCCTTTCGAGCCAGCTGCTACTGCAGACTTAATTTTTTTTCCTGGAAAACAGCCTTCCTTTTAGCAATCACTTCAGCTAGAAGGATATCTGAATTACAGGCCCTTATGGCAGTGGAGCCTTTCATCATCTTTCATGCAGACAGGGTGTCACTCAGGACCAATCCATCCTTCATGCCCAAGGTGGTATCCAGTGTGGCTCTTAATCAGTCCATTCATTTGCTAACTTTCTTTCCCAATCCACAGAACAAGGGGAAGCGGATTCTGCAATCATTGGATGCACAGAGACAACTTAGATTCTACTTGGACAGGACTAAATCTCGAAGAAAATCTGAACAACTGCCAGTAGCATTTGCTACAGGGGCAGAGAGGAAGGCTATTTCAAAACAAACCATTTCAAAATGGATAAGCCATTGTATTCATTTCTGCTATAAGCACCATGGAAAAACTATCCCCCAGGGGATCAGATCTCATTCCACCAGGGCTGCATCTACGTCTACAGCCTTTCTCAGAGGTGTTCCTACCAGGGATATTCTAGAAGCTGCTACCTGGGGTTCAGTTCATACTTTCACCAAGCATTATCACTTACCAATTTTCTCTAAATACAGAGCTGGCTTTGCCACTGCTGTTTTGCAGGGCCTTATAGCTGGTCCTAATGCTGTATAAATCCATCCTCCTAACCATAGCTTTGGAAATCTACCCAAATGTAATGACTGCAACAGTGAAACACGAAGAACATAGTACAGCTGTGTATACTTACCGTAAATGTAGATGTTCAAGTATTCACTGTTGCAGTCCTGGTTACCCTCCCTCCCGCCCCCTGTTTTTCTCTTACTATACCTCTACTTTCTTTTACTATGCTTAAAAGCCTTTTTGGTGTATTTGCTTTTGTTTGGAGGTATATTTTTGTGTTTTTAATTACTTATATATTTTGCTCCCCATTTGGGGGGCACCTGACATCTGGGGCAAGAAAAACTGATGTAATGGCATCGGCTGCATGTTTTATACCCCTGATGACCTGATGTCATGGAAGAAGGGACAGCAAACGACGCAGGACCCAAGACTTTGTTAATCAGGCTGACTGAGGGCAACCTGCCAGCAGATTATCCAAATGTAATGACTGCAACAGTGAATACACTCGACCATCTACATTTATGGTAAGTGTACATAACTGTACTTTCTTTCTCAAGTTGAGCATACTGCATTTCAGTTTGGGTAAGTGTTCTTGATGCATAGTCTACTGTTCTTCACTCTTGAAGTGTGACTGTGCCTAGGCCAAACTTTGAAGCATCACAGGAAAGAGTGACTGGTTTGTTCACATCATAGTATCTTAATGTAGGTGGGGTAGCAATTTTCTGCTTGAGGTCTTCAAATGCCTTCTGCTGGAGTTCTAACCATGACTACACAATATTTTTGTGCAACAGCTCTCTTAAGGGTGCTGTCAACTCACTGAAATCTGGTATAAACTTGCCTAAATAGTTGACCATCACTATGAAACACTGTAGAGCTGGAATGTTGTCAGGTGCTGACATCTCAAGGATAGCTGCTTGGTCGGATCTGGTCTCAAACCAGTTCTGATAAATAAATGACCTACATATGTAACTTCTGGAAGTCTGAATTTGCAATTCAGTGATTGAGCTTTAAGTTTACTTCACATGCTCTGCCCAGAACTCTCTTTAGTTTTCTGTCATGCTCTGCGTCACCATTGCCTCCAGCCAATAAATCATCTACTATTATGGCACGAGGATAACTCAAAGAAAATTGCTCCATTGCACACTGAATGACTTCACTTGCAGAATTTATTCCAAATGGCATCCTTAGGAATCTATATCTGCCAAACGAGGTACCAAAAGTGGTTAGTAATGAGGATTTGCGATCAAGCATCACTTGCCAAAATGAACTTTTTGCATCCAAAACAGAAAAGACAGTGGCATTCTGTATTAGGGCTGTGACCTCTTCGACTGTGCACATTGGATGATGCAGTCTCTTCAATGTTTTGTTCAAATCTTTTGGGCCAATGCATATTCTGATTTCTTCTGAGCCTTTTTTATGAGCTGCTACCACAGACGCCATCCATTCAGTAGGTTCTGTAACTTGAAAAATTACACCTTGTTGCACCATTTTATCCAACTGAGCCTTGACTTTATTTTGCATAGCTATCGGAACTTTTTTTGCCGGTCTGACCACTGGAGTGACCTCTGGGTCTAACTTCATATAATACACAACTGGAAGTTTGCCCAACATGTCATCAAAAACATCAGCATACTCTGAGAAGATGGCTTCAGAAAAATTGGAAATAGGAGATGAACTTATGTGGTGAACTTCTTTGGTAAAAGAAAGCAGATTCATTTTCAAACTATCTTTGAGACCCAATAAAGACTTTACTGGCCTTCAGACTACATATAATAACAAGTTGTAACAGTTCTTGTCCAAATAACATGAAAGCATCATTGACCCTTCGGTTTGAATTTCTTCACCTCCATAAACAACACATTTCACTCTACTGGCCACATTGAGTTGTTCATTAGTTCTCACTTTAGCAGATGTGTCTGCTGATATAACATTACACTTTGAAACAGTGTCTGCTTTAAGATCTGTGGATTTACCATTGATCCAGATAATACAAAACACTTTCGCTCTTTGCCAATAAATTTACTGCATCAACTCTTTCAGCAAGCACTGATACACCATCTACATAGAAAGCAGACTGCTGTGTCTCTACTTGATCAATTTGCTTTTTTGTGTGACCTTTCTTTACAACTGTGTGAGGCTTACTTGATTTGCAAAACTTTTGAAAATGGTTCCATTTTTACACTTGTGACATTGCTGACCAAATACTAACAATTTCTTTCTTTTAGACTCATGTTTTTCACCACAATTGCAACAGTTAACAATAAAGCTGGACTTGGGTTTTGCTGATTCACACTTGTACTCCACTGAGGATACTCCTTTAACTGAACTAGCCTTTGAACTTGCTGGAAAGGTATGTGATTTCCTTAGTGAGCCAGCAGGGGCTGTAGCTCCCATGTACTTAGGCCTACTTCTGCTTGCCACATGTTGTATACTATCTATATTTGCTCTGGAGCCTCCTGAAACCATGCTGTTGTCATTCGCAAGCATACTTGTGCATTTTTCTGTCACTTCATGGATCTGACAAATCTCTATGGCTTTACTCAATGTTAAATCACTGTCACCAAGCAAGATCTTTCTCACAGCAGCACTATTAATACCACACATGAGCCTATCCTTTATTAACTCAGCTATTAAGTCACCAAACCAATATGTTTTAGCTTTGTTTCTTAGGTCAGTTATATAAGCTGCAAAAGTTTCCTGTAGTTTCTGATCTCTCATGTAAAACAAATGCCTCTCTAATGTAATATTTGTCTGGGGGTTACACATCTCTCTGAACTTGCGCTTCAAATGCTCAGGGTCTTCCCTTGATTCAGCCTGTACAACAATATGACAATTTTCACCTTCTCCCTCATATACTGCTGGTGTAGACACAAATGAACACTGTCTTTCTATGGCCTCTGACCCAGCTAGGTTTAACAAAATGATTGCCCTGGTGCATGCATCTTTATCTGAATAAGCTGCTTATATAAAAATATCATACTCTTTCTCAAATATTCTCCAGTTCTCTGCAATATTCTGATCAAATACAAGTGGTAGGGGCTTTTAAAATCCATCTGCCATATTAACACATACCAGTGAAGGGTTTTGCAAATAAGCATGAACACATGCATGTACACATATCCATGTATTTTATGCCAGTATTTGTAACTTTGCACTTCTGAAATTATGCTATTGGGCATATTCTGTAAAACAACTGTCTCGGGCACTGTAATACTCTTGAAATTAATGTCTTGCTAAAGTAATTTATCATCATTTTAAAAAAACATTTCAAATAACTTCATGATGCAAAGCAACTGGGGAAGGGAAGCTCAGAGTCAATAACATTTCAAACTAATTGCACTTTGCGAATAAACTGCACACAGCACATTGAAATTTCCCCTAGAAATGTCAGTACCTTGCTAGGCAACTCTTTACAGTGCAAGAAACACTCTGTAATGGCAGCACTTTGCAAATAGACACAAGCAGCACAAGAAACTTTTCAAAATGGCTGTACCTTGACTGTACTTCACAAAACAGTTGCACTTTGCACATAATAAACTTTTTGGAATACATACACAGTAATAAGCACACACTGTAAGCATTTTTATACACTTTAAGATACTTTGAATAACTTTACTTATTCCCTTAATACAATACAAAGCTGTAGTTATGCCAAAACACACCACTTTGCCAAAAAACTTACAGTCGCCTTGCTTTATTTACACTTAATGTGCTCTTTTTGCCCTTATTATATTCATTTTGCTCATTTAATTTCTTTTCATGCCCAATGTACTTGTGCTTATTTTACTCTAAACATGCCTGTTTTGCCCTTAAAATGCTTGTTTTGCTTCAAACATGCTCATTTACTTTTCTGATAATGGATTTGTCAAATGTCATTATTTTAAATGTTTCCCTTAGTTAAGAAACCTTTTGTGCCTCACTCTTATTTAATAATGCAGTTTGTGCCGTTGTAATGCTCCATTTTCCCTTTTTTATAAAACAAGTAGTTTGTGCATATTCTTATTACCTTTGATTCTTTTCTGGCTCTTTTTCTTGCTCATTTCTCTCCGTTTACCTTCACTGTCATCTCTGCACCTCATGTCTCCAAATATTATTCTCTGCGATCCCGGTTCTGAAACCATGTTGCGCTCCTACTTTGGACACAATAGAAGAGTCTTTGTGGGTTCTGTTCAAGCAGCTTATTTTTATACAAACACATCATTGTAGAAGTTTACTAACTTTAACTTAAGTAGCTTATATACAAACTAACTGCAGGAATTATACATGCTCACTGTCTGGCTGCACTCTCAAAATGGCACTAGGAATGGCACATGCCTGGTATTTATACATGCACGTTACCTCTTTGACATGCTTCTTAAAAACACAATACACAGCATGTACACTCTGATCTCCAATAACTATTCCAAACATTCAAACTTTGATTAGACCTGAATATAAACTAACCATAGGAGAAAATACCTTCTCAAGAGTGGGACTCACTTTATTGAATTACCCACCTGTGTATCTGCTTCACAGAAACAAAGTAAACATTTTGTAAATAGAATTTCCTGAAAAAAATTTAATTCATCTCAATCTCAAATGTTATTGCAATCGTAATTTACACTCATCACTTTACCATCACTTATATCACTTCATTGAAACACCTATTTAGTGAGTCATTGTTCATCGACCCCAAACTGTCATATCCTCTCTTCGTTGAATGGCCATTTCAGTGAAGTGTTTCGATGAAGTGATATAGACCCTGTCATTTGCTATATATTGTTATTGTCCTTGCTTTGATTTATTGTCATTGCACTACTGTACCTTGGTCGTGACTTAAAAGGGTTAGTTGACCAGCTCAGCTGCCCAGATATCAGATTGCAAATAAATAACTAAATAAATAAATTGAACACAACAAAAACGTACATAATCAAATACTTAAAAATTATTATGTCTTGATGAACTATTTACCGAGCACTTTCCAGATCTGACTTTGAAATGTTTGATAACTTCTCACAGTGTGGTTATCATTTCTTATCTGTAGATAAGAAATGTAGCACTATTTTTCTCAGGAAACAAAAGAAACTTGTTAGAGATAGGAAGCAGTACTTCGAGAATAGACCGTACACTGGTCCCAAGTTTTTAAGTGGGGTAAAAGGTAAGAATGGGAGGGAGGATGTACATCATTTACCACTCAGTAGGTTTTAAGTGGGGTAAAGGGTAAGAATGGGAGGGAGGCTGTACATCAGTTACCCCTCAGTAGGTTTTAAGTGGGGTAAAAGGTAAGAATGGGAGGGAGGCTGTACATCAGTTACCCCTCAGTAGGTTTTAAGTGGGGTAAAAGGTAAGAATGGGAGGGAGGGTGTACATCAGTTACCACTCAGTAGGTTTTAAGTGGGGTAAAGGGTAAGAATGGGAGGGAGGCTGTACATCAGTTACCCCTCAGTAGGTTTTAAGTGGGGTAAAAGGTAAGAATGGGAGGGAGGCTGTACATCAGTTACCCCTCAGTAGGTTTTAAGTGGGGTAAAAGGTAAGAATGGGAGGGAGGGTGTACATCAGTTACCACTCAGTAGGTTTTAAGTGGGGTAAAGGGTAAGAATGGGAGGGAGGATGTACATCATTTACCACTCAGTCCTAGAGAAATTAGTCTTCATGAAGCAAAGGGGGGTTTGGACGAGCTTGACTCCTTTTCTGACCCAAGTCAGGATTTTTTTACAGTCAGACAGTCTGAGAGGTTAGCCAGCAAGTCGCGGCTAGTTATGGATTTGGGTCAGCAATACAAGGACCATGGACTGATGGATTACCAGATAGGGTGGAGAAGGAAGAGGAAATGGTCACATACAATAAGAAAGGGATAGTTGGATAATACAAGGACTGCAATATATACAATTACACTAGTAAACCTCTTGTTAAAGAACATTTTATACTATCTTTAAAAGGCTTGAAGTACATTCCTACAACAAAAGGAGACACTGCACATACAGTATTAGACTTAAAAGTGTACTTAAGAAAAATCAATCTTAATTTGTTCTTTAGAGAGCAAGAAGGAATAGGTGTAGCTATAACTAGGCATATTGGTCTCAAGAGAAGTAGTACTTTTAACCCACTAATCCACCCCACTTTACAGGGATTAGAAAGATGTGTAACTGAGGTGATTTACAGGTTTACTATCATTATTTGGAACGACACTTGGTCGACCGCACTATGTTCGACAACGGAAAGTCGAACATGGCAATGTCAAACTTTAAAAGCAAGCCTAGGAATGGGTTTTAACGTGGGTCGAGATTGGGGCAAGGTTTGTAGTTTGGCAATAGCAGTGAACCCCTATCTCGACCCATGTTAAAATCCGTTCCTAGGCTTGCTTTTAAAGTTTGACATTGCCATGTTTGACTTTCCATTGTCAAACGTAGTGCAGTCGACCGAGTGTTGTTCGAAATAATGATAGTAAACTGATTTACAACCTATACACTAAGGACAAGAGATTTCTCCCTAACTTAACAAAAGAAGAAAAGGTTACTTTAAATTTATTGAAAAATGACAAAGAAATCAGGGTGATAAAGCCTGATAATATATATATATATATATATATATATATATCTATATATATATATACACACACACACACACACACACATATAAATATATATATATATATATATATCTATATCTATATATATATATATATATATATATATATATATATATATATATATATATATAGATCACCGTGTCAAAGAAGTTTTGCTCAATGCAAATATCCTGGTCAAAGATTCATGGGACTTTTTAGGAAAATTTAAACCTTCCATTTGGAAAAGTGATTTATTTTTTTGACAATAGATGTAAAGGATCTCTTTTCCATAGTTCCAAAAAAGTGAGGGAATTAAATATTTTCATGATACTTTATCCAACTATTCCACCCTACCACATGACTCAGTGTCCTTAATAGTGGAATTTATGGAGTTGGTTCTAGAGAACAACTTAATTCACTTTCAGGAAGAATATTACAAGCAAGTCACTGGAGTAGCGATGGGTGCAGCTTGTGCCCCTGTGTATTCTAATTTGGTTATGTTAGGGTGGGAGCTGGAATTTATTTTGAAGAGCCCCTTTTCCAGATTCTTACATTTATATGTAAGATTTTTGGATGATATTTTTATTTTGTGGGATGGAGATGCTGAAGGTATTAACAAGTTCATGAAGGTATTAACAAGTTCATGAACTATTTGAACCGATGTTCTGAATATTTAAAATTTACCTTTAACTGGGGAAGGGACTGTATTAATTACTTAGATGTTACTGTTGCTCACACTGAAGGAGGATTCAAGTCAAATATATACAGGAAGGACACTTGTTGCAATGGGTACTTGCACTATACTAGTTGTCACCCCCATTTTCAAAAAAGGAACTTAGTTAAAGGACAAGCCGTATGCATTGCCAGAATGACATCAGTTGGTGAAGATCTTAGGGCTGAACTTAACAAGTTAAAGCAAATGTTTACAAACAGGGGATATCCAGACAAACTGCTGACTGAAATAGTAGAAGTATACTAAGGTTGGGCTACCAAATACACCCCACTTTTGGGTGTAGGGTTGGAGAAATACAATAGAACTGATTTAGATAAAAGGTTTGACAGAGCATATGTTATGGAATTTAATGATTTTTCAAAATCTTTGGGCCGTATACTACAATCCAATCGGAGCATTTTCAAAGTGAGTAAGGAACTTTATGAAATAGTTGGGTATAGACCCACAATTCCGTACAAGACTGGGAGGAATTTTAAACAACTGTTAGAAGTTGAGGTACTTAATAGGGATGATGTGAAAAGGGGAACTATCCCATGCGGAATGTGCAATTACTGTTCACTTATAGTAAAGTCCGACAGTCTGACCCTACAAAATGGGTTGGGAAGTAAAATTTATTTTAAGAAGGGGAATTGTGGAACAAACAAACTAGTTTACATAGTGAAATATAGAGGGTGTTCTGGTTTTTATATAGGAAAAACTGAAAGAGCCCTCAAAAATAGAATTTATGAACATCTTTACGATATAAGGTCAAAGGAGACCAGTGCCCGTTATAAGCATTCTCTAGATTGTCCAAATTATGTAGGTTACCAATTTGGCATTCCTGAAGTTGTCAAAAAGCATCCTAGAGGCAGTAATTGGAAGTTAACTTTGTTAAAAAGGGAATTTATTTGGCAGCTCGGGTTAAATGCTAGTACACCCCGTGGCTTAAATGAATATGTATCAGTAAAACCCATACTTAAAGAAAAGGCTGCAACACGTACACTTTATGCCGCGGTGGTGGTGGTGCTGTGGTTGCCTGACAGTAAGACGTTGCCCCGTTCGATTGTCAGCTAGAGCGTCTTCTGTCTGGAGACATGCGTGCATGGGCGTACCTTCGGTGAAGGTTGTGCATCAGGGCTGGCAACTCGGCATGTAAAAATCTACTGCCAATCATTAGCAGACCGGAGTTCCGCTGTGACGACCCCTAACCAGGAAAGCCAAAAGACACAACAACAACAACAACAATAATTTAACATGTACACTTTAGAGTGTCTGTTTAAATGTTTAATTATTTAATTGATGAACAGGAAATTAATAAGTGTATTTAATGAGGTAATGTGATTGCATTTTTATCTGAAGTCTCTTGTTTGAGACAAAAGCGCTTATCCTAGTTGGCGTCATTTTAATAAATTATTGGAGCTGTTTGATCATGTCTAGAGCATTTATTTTATCTCTTGGTTATCATTTCTTATTAGTTATGTCTCTCTAAAAGAATACTACAGAGTAAGTTAATAAGAAATTCTCTCTCTTTAAAATATCATAAAGAACACTGATTAATACAAGCTTTAAATTTTGTAAAATTATGTCTATTACAGTTTCAGACATTGCTAGCATTCACAGCTACAGACCTCAGAAGAAATTGTTTTTAGTGAATCACTTATCTTTGTGAACACTGATATTGTATATGCATATTGTATATACTTGTTTTGTTTCTTGTTATTATATATTTAGGTCATCAAGCTACAATCAGGACTAGAAATCAGCACAGAGATACAGGGAGGCATGGCTATTGACATTTCAGGTGGAATGGATTTCAGTCTCTGGTACAGAGAATCGAAAACTACAGTTACAAATAAGTAAGAAATGTGCATGATTTTCAAAATAACATTTCTTCTAAATTCTTCTGACTATGAATTTTCAGGCTATAATGTAGAAAGTAAAGCATTCTTGACAGTGTCTAACTTTTCAATTTCCATGAAATTTAAGAGATTTTTTTACAGTTGTTTGTTTGTCAGTATTCATTTCCAATGGATTTACAAAGTTCCTTTTTTTCTACTGAGATTCATGTCTTTGAGACATCTGAATTCTATTTAGGTTACATTAACATTGTCTGGAACTAAAGTCAAATCCAGAAAGTTTATATGGATGTGATAACATATGTGTTCATATTATATTTGTACTGTCCTTCCTTTCACACATTATAACTCTGCCCTGTTTCAAGCATCTTCCTGATCAATAATTTGCTCTTCCTGAGTTATTTTTACCTAGATAGTAATGTTTTAATTTTAACACTGTGGTTTTCATTACAGAATATGTGGCATACATGAATGGTCCCCTGACTATGACCAACAGCCATAGCTAGCTCATCAAGCACTCAATGCTATTCCTTACGGTACCCCTTATAAAAAGGCAATAGTGTCTGAGCTGGGACTCCTTGCACATAAAATGTTCTATTTCCTCTGCCTACCATTGTGCAAAAAAAGTCTACAACTTTTAATTAGTGTAGTATTTGTAGGATCTTATACAGTACAAGAACTACTGATGAAAAACGTCCGGACTGCAAAAGCAGTATCAGAATTTATTTTCACACTAATATTCAAAAATGCCAATATGGAAATAAATGCTGGTACTGTACTACTGACCAGTTGTAACTGCTGATTACACCATCCTTAAATTAAAACCTTCCACTTGGCATAGCTGCTCCCTTTGCCCCACCATAGCTATGCTTCTGCTCCACAAAATTCAAGCTCAGTTACTGACCTAGGTGCTAGCATAGCTAGCTGGGGAAGGAGAGGAATGAAGAGGCATTGCCTGCTTACCACACCCTAAGTTGATGGAAGGGGCATATTACTGGGGCTCATCTTCCATTATACAGGCCAGATACCTGTCAGAAGACATGCAGTTAAGGTGGACAGGGTTTCTGAGGGGCTTTTTCAAAAGTCATTAGGGCCCAAGTTACATATGCACTCCTTGATCTCTTACCAGGGAATACATAGCAAAGAGTGACACTGAACAAAATAACCCTGATAGCTGCCTCTGTGACAGCTATATAGTAAACTAGCATGACGGATGATTTCTAGATGGCCAGCTGACCTGAGGGCAGAAAGAATACAAACCAAAAAATATTGACTCCCTCTACATTTACTGATCTCAGGTTGGGAGGAGTCAAGTGTCAGTCAACTGTATATGCTTCCTATTTCTTCCCACTAGGAGTAAAAAATAGAAGTCAAATCCCTGCATTCTCATACGGTAAGAAGGGAAGTTATTACACAATGATGCCCAACAGGGTGGGTTTACTGTGGAAATAACAGACTACTCAGGGATGTTGTAAGGCCTGACAGTATATGCAGAGGGCTTCTCCAACCCTGCAGGGTCTGTTATTAGAAAATGGGCTACCAGCTAAATTGGTATGCACTTGTTTTTTTATTAGTATATACTTTTTTTTATATTCTTGATGTAAAATAGTTCCTCTGTCTATTGTTTCATACTTGCTGTAGGATATGTAACTGTTGTTGGAGGACGTATTTGATATTCAAAATATACATATACAAGTTATATAAGTAATGTCTACAAACACACACACACACACACACACACACACACACACACACACACACACACACACACACACACACACACACACACACACACGCACACAGGCACACACACACATGTTCCAAATAATTGTAGAAACTTTCATGGTTGCCTACACCTCAAATGTCTCATTTTTGATTAAATAGATGAAAAAACATATACAGTGCAAATTAGTGCATCCTTTCCACATACTTTTGAACTACCCTTTATTTTGTATAGCACCCCATAGTTTTACCTCATATTGTTGGTCTGTGCCTTAAAAATGCTTGATTTTCTAGTAAGTTGCTAAACCACAGTGAGCAGTTTCACATTACTTATATATTTCTTATTCTTCACAAAATGGGTGTTAATACAAAACCTCTTGCTCTGTGTTCATCCCTCCATTATTGTTGACTTTTCCTGAATTCGTGAGCTAAGAAGTTGAGATGTACATGCACGCTATCTCTCTCTCTCTCTCTCTCTCACACACACACACACACACACACACACACACACACACACACACACACACACACACACACACACACACACACACACACACACACACACACTAATTCCCTTGCTTTTGGTTTCTTTTCTCATAGGTTCATAGGTAGGTACTAGCCTATCTGCCCGAAGGTATTTATAAGCCTAGACGGAATGTGTTGGCTTTCGCCATCCACTTAGATTAGTTCCCTGTGCCCCTGTCCAGCAGAGCCATTGAAGTGATCTCCAGCCACTCATCAAGGTTTCTCTTGAAGAGGGTTAGCGAGGAGCTCTGCCTAACGTAGATTGGAATCTTGTTCCAGAGCATGGGAAGCCTCTGGGATAGGAACCTATCCTTCCAGGACATCCTATATATTGTTGTGGTGAGGTTTAGATCCCTAGGGCGTGTGGCTTGAGGGGATATGGTTTTCTTTAGGTGGAGCATGTCCATCAATTCTGGGTTGGACATGGCCTGGTATGTCAGGCAGAGATCACAGTATGCAACTGAGTACAGCTGGAGTTTCTTCAGTCGAACTGCATAGGGCATCTGTTTGAGGCCAGTGATCCTCTTGGTGAGGTACTTCTGTGGCATTTCCAGCTGTTGCAGGTGTCTTATAAGGTACATCCCAAATGGGGCATTGTACTCTATGATGGATCTGATGAGTGACGCATAGAGAGGCACAATGACCTCTTTTGATCTGGATGCAAAACCTTTTGTGATTAGGTGGGCCACATAGAAGGATTTTCTAACTACTTTGGCAATGTGATTATCAAAGGAGAGGTTGCTATCTACTTGGGTCCCCAGATCCCATATTACATCTTCCACATTTAGGGGGCTACCACCTATGTGGTAGTTTGTGGGTACTTTGTTTTTTCCAAAGGAGATGACTGTGCACTTTTTGGCATTTAGCTTGAGGCTATGGTTTTGACACCAGGTATCTGTCTCAGTGAGACCCTTTTGGGGGATGTCTGTGTCCACCGATCAATTATAGCCCCTAGTTTGCAATTGTCTGTGAACTTGGTCAGCCATAGTCCTTCTGTGCTTGCCTGAACCTCTGTGAAGTATAAGCCGAAAAGGAGGGGTCCTAGGACTGAGCCCTGGGGAACGCCACTTGTAACCGGTTTAGAGTCAGACCTAGCTCCCTCAACTCTTACCATGTGGGTTCTGTCCATGAGCCAGTTGGCAACCCATCTTGTGACATAGGGGTTTATGTTCAGGCTGGTGAGCTTGGCTGTAATACCTGAATGGGGAATGGTGTCAAAGGCCTTTGCAAGGCCTAGGTAGGCTATGTGTACCACCTTGCCCTCGTCTATAGCCTTGGTAACTGTCTCAAAGAAGTCCACCAGGTTTAGAAGGCATGATCTGCCCTTGGCAAATCTGAACTGGGTAGGGTCCAGTATTTGGAGGTTCCCAATGTCTCTGTTTATGAGATCCATGATGTTTCGCTCCATAGCCTTGCAGACCAAGCTTGTCAGGCTTATAGGGTGATAGTTCTCAGGGTCTGTTGTGGCTCCACCTTTGTGGAGCAGAATAACTGCTGCTGTGCACCACTCTATGGGCATGTAGTCTGTGGAGAGGCTGAGTTTGAGCTTGTGTAGGACGCAGCCTGTGACACCATCCAGTCCCATTGATGATGTGTTTTTGGCTTTGGAGAGGGCTGTTTTAACCTGAGTGTCTGTGATTTCAGGGGCACTACATTCTTCTGGTATGGTTATGGGCCCTTTTGAGGGTGACAGGGGTTGAAGTTTGCACTGAACCTGTCTGCCAGGATGTTGGCAATATTGGTCGGTTCAGTGTATTTTGTGCCATTCTGCACCAACTCTGAGCCGATCTGAGAATTGCCACTTAGATTCTTGACATAGCTAAAGAATGCCTTGTGTTTATCTTTGGAGTCCTTATCAATTTTTTTTTCGAAGCTAACCTTGGATGATTTTATGAGGGATTGTAGTTTCTTGCTGATAGTGATCAGGGATGTCTTCCCTTCTTGGAATTTTACTATTTTCTGTACTAGTTTCCTCCTTCTATTGTATAGCTTGTTTATGGCAGGGGTCCACCAGACTGGTTTCCTTTTCTTGGAGGAGTGAGTCTTGGTTTTGCTTGGGATAGCACAATCCATGCATTCTTATAGGTGCCCATAGAGTGCATTAGTAAAGGATTTTGCAGCTTGGACAGCGTTATCCTTTGGCATGGTGACTTTGAAACTTTCCACCTTGGTCTTAAGTAATGTGAAGTTTGCTTTTGAAAAGTTTTTCACTGTGGTTTCTTTGACCAGAGATGGGGGCAGAATGTAGATATCCAGAGTGATTAGTTTATGGTCAGATCTAACCAGCAAGGGGTTGACCTTCGGTGTGGAACACCGGTTGTCCATGTTGGTGATGACCAGGTCCAATATGTTGTCACTTCTGGTGGACGTGTTGGTCAGTTGATCCAGGGCATTTTGAGTTTATAAATTCTAGGAAATGTTGGGCAAGGAAGTTAGTACTTGAGTAGTTCTCCCAGTTAATGTTTGGGTAATTGAAATCACCCAATATCAGGGTATTCGGTAGGACCTTTATGTTTCCCAGTGTTTCCAGAAATGCGGAATGGGGGTCCCCAGACATGGTGGGTGATCTGTAGCAAGCTACAATTTGAATTGCAGTTTTGCCCATTGTAAGTTGCACATGGATGATCTCTGAAGCATCGTGCTGTGCCAGTAACCTGGAGGTGTGGGTATCCTTGATGATTATGGATACGCCCCCGCCTTTTGTATTTCAGTCCTGGTTTTGTGGTCGAAATGTATGATATGGTTTGCAGCCTGGTAGTGCTGGGGTGCTCTCTGGAGCCAACTCATTACAGCTGTGTTTCTGCAGTTAGACCCTAATAATTCCAAAACCATGTTAAATACAAGGTATTGGAAAATTTTATCTTGAAGCATACATGATAGCAAACACAATTGTATTGATATATGACCTCTGTCAATGGGTATTTGTTAAAAATGTAAGGTGATAACTTCAATTTTAAATGCGAGTTAAAGGTACAAACTCAAAAGAGCTCTACTGGAGGGAATGAGTTAAACCAGGTTTCTGTTACTGCACATATATCAATTTTTTCTATACTGAGGAGTGCCTTAAGTGCATCCATTTTAAGGTTTAAACTTCTGGCATTGAGTAGCATTACCCTCAGTTTTTTGCTACTTGTACTATTTATGGCAGTGGGTTTGTCTTTTGAGCCTTGTCTAAAAAAGGCACTACGGGGGGGGGGGGGGGGGTGTGCAAGAGCCTTGGCCAATATTCGAAAGCCTAAGTATGACAGGTGCAAGCCATCTCTAGCGAAGCAGCATGGCTTGTCGAGCATGTCATCCCAGGCTGACAGACACTGGATCCCCTCTGAATGACACCAGAAGCTTAGCCAATTGTTGAAATTGATAATTTTTTCTTTATACCATGGTATCATTCTTGGTGAGGGCAGGATGCTACTCAGGGTCAGGGTCATACCGGCCTGGGCTACGTGATCAGAGAGCTCCTCCATGTCTTTTTTCATGTAGTCCAGGGAGGTACGGCTCAAGTCATTCACAACAACATGGACAATGACAGAGTCATATTTGTGCTTGTTCTTGAATGACCTGAGTGTTTGTGTTATGTGGCGGATCCTGGCACCTGACAGGCAGCTAACAGGAACCTTCTCCTTGTTCAGCCTAGTGAGTGGGACGTCAGTGTGCCTGACTATAGAGTCACCTATTACTAGTGTGTTGGGTATGTTATTTTGCCTTAAGGGCTGTGATTGCGTGGCTCACTGGTTTTGTGAAGTATGTTTCATGGTTTGTATTGAGGGGTGGAAGTTGCTTGGATGTCTGCTTTGGAGGTCTCTGTTGCTTTTGCAGATTTTTATTTAGAGCCTCCTAGTATGTTTTCGTGTATTTATGTGGTTTTTTGCTGGTGCTGGTTTCATAGGTCTATGTGAGACTGGTGGTGTGATGCAAGTAATTCCCTTCTCCTCTTACTGTCTGGTCCAGTCTTGGGTTGAGAGGGCTTAGCCTCCAGTTTGGCTGTATAATTGCATCTCTCGCATGTATTAGTGTTTGCTGGTAGGAGGAGAGGGTTGTCTGTGTATATGAGGCAGATGTAACATTGCCTCAAAATGCCCAGATTCACCAGTTGGACCAGAGAGTACACCTGAAACTCCCCTTTGGACATGCCTGGATAGGTACAGTGAACTGTTTTACTAATTGGCTGGTAAGGTCGAATAGAGAGCCTTGTCCTTCTCTACAGTATAGGTGGGTCTAGTGCTAAGGTTTATTAGTGCTTGCTATGAGTTTTGAGCAAGTGCTGGCCTGAGAAGTGAATGGTTTGAGTGCTTAAGTTGAAAGTCTGTCTAGTTCCAAGGGAAAAATTGAAGAGTAGACTTTGTGAAGCCGAGGATGGTTATACCCTAGCTGACCGAGGTGCCTGGTGTGCAAAACTGCGCAAATGTGGGTTTTATAGAAGGGAAATGAAGAGATAGAAATTATCCCAAAATGGCCAATAACCTACTAATTTCTAGGCTGAAATCACTCCTCCAGGGACAGATAACACTGCTCAAAGCTCCCCTCTCTCACAGGTGAACAGAGAAACTTCCTTTTATCCAAGTAAGGTTATGGGCAAACACAGAAACTTGTAACACAGCCTTGAATTCAGCACTAACCTGAAAAGTGGACTATGCTAGCTTAGAAAGGTGGGAAAACAAGTATTTCTTTTGTTTTTTTTTTTGTTTCTTTCAGAAAATAAAGCAGATACAATCAAAAAAACACTTTAAATGCACAGAAATGGCTATCACACTTGAGTTTGTAGCCTACAACAGTTAAACAGGTAATTTAAACACAAAAACGACTTTGTTAAAGTGCAGGCAGTAAAATAAGTACAATATGTAGCTGAAACAAGCTTTTTAAATCACAGAAACACTAAAAAAAAATCTGTGTTTTAGGTGGAATTAGCTAAAGGCAGCAAGAAAACGCAGAAAAATGATACTTAATCACTCCAAAGTTTTTCTTTTGTCTCTCTGCTGCTGTAGAACTCTGCAGGGCACCAGGCTGGAGCTTGCTGAGCTGTATACAAGTGCAAATACCTCGCAAATGCAGGTTTTATAGCAGGGAAATGAAAGAGAAATTATCCCCAAAATGGCCAACAAACTACTAATTTCTGGGCTGAAACCACTCCTCCAGGGACAGATAGGCCGCTCAAAGCTCCCCTCTCTGACAGGTAAACAGAGAAACTTCCTTCTATCCAAGTAAGGTATGGGCAAACACAGAAACTTGTAACATAGCCCTGAATTCAGCACTAAGTTGAAAACTGGACTATACTAGCTTAGAAAGGCGGGAAAACAAGTTTTTTTTTTTGCTTGTTTTTTTGTTTTTTTTTCAGAAAATAAAGCAGATACAAGAAACAAAAAACACTTTAAATGCACAGAAATGGCTATCACACTTGAGTGTGTAGCCTACAATAAACAGGCAATTTAAACACAAAAACGACTTTGTTAAAGTGCAGGCAGTAAAATAAGTACAATATGTATCTGAAGCAAGCTTTTTAATCAGAAAACTAAAAAAAAAAAAAATTAGGCGGGAATTAATTAGTTTAGGCAAAAAAAAAAAAAAATGGAAAATGATACTTAATCACTCCTCTTCTCTCTCTCTCTCTGCTCTGGTCTCTGCAGGGTACCAGGCAGGGAGCTGTTGAGCTGTATACTTTGTGTGTTAAATATAGCTTAAACTTTTAAAACCTTAGAAAAAAGAAAAGGGTTTTTTTTTTTTTTTTTTTTTTTTTTTTTTTTTTTTTTTTTCTAAACAACTCCAGTTAACAACTGTAAACAAGATGGTGGACATTGTACTTTTTTACTAATTTTTTTTTTTTTTTTTTTTTTTTTTTGCAGTCCGTGCTTTATGGTGACATAATATGCCAATGTGAAGCCATTGACTTGATAGCAGACTTTCCTCATACATTAATACCCTGTTGGAGAACATCTGTACATCTGTTCTAAAATAGGATATTGCATTTAAGTTATGCCCTTTTTCTCAAACTTATTAATTCTTCACACCTCTTTCTGCATGACTTATGTTTAAGTTATGCTCATTTTCTAAAATGTATTAATTCTTCACACCTCTTTGTGCATGACTTATGTTTAAGTTATGCTCATTTTCTAAAATGTATTAATTCTTCACATTTCTTTGTGCTTGACATCTGTTAAAATTATGCCCATTTTCTAAAATCTGTTATTTCTTTCCTGCTCCTTTTGTATGACTTCGGTGGATACTTAGATGATATTAACACTCTATGTCCATTAAATATATTTGTTATTGAATTTCATTATCCTTGAAAGACCTGTGATAAATACATATATATTTATTTATTTATTTATTTAATCCATATTTATTTATTGGGATAAATATATTTTGTATTCTTACTGAGTTAATTTAAGAATTCTGCACATATTTTTTGTGTTTATTGTAGTCTGACTAAAGTTCATCTTGCTTTTCTCTCTAGTGAGAGTAGAGAAAGAACCTAGCAATTTCTAGGCCTCTGATTTATTTATTGCCTTTTGTTTACGAGGAAAGTCCAACTGGGTACAAGTCCTATTTTCAACAGAGACCCAGTGAGAAAAGCTCCAAATAAAATACATATTTACAATGAACAATAAAAAATAAACATTTTATGTATTGCTTTACAGGTAGTATAGAGGCAAATAGTAAATGTGTTTATCATATCTTTTAGAAGTTATATTATTTTACGTAAGTCAAATACATGTTAACATGTAATAGCTGGAGATATAAGAGCAATGATAATGCACACAAATTCATTATATGTATATTGACATTAATGAGGCAGGATGTCCCTAGAGCAGGAACAGAAGATAGACAAAGAGGAAGAGTATAGGCAGAAATAATCAAGAAAAACAAAAGTAGAACAAGCAGAATTGTGATTGTTGTAGAACTTTGAAGTACACTGTTTTGGTACTGGCCAAAGAGCTTGACTGAATAGATAGAGCTGATCAGTGCTAAGCAACCACACTAGTCATTGTAACAATTTTAGACTGGATGTGACCAATTATCAGCCTTGAAACAGCTGGGATAAGTATATTTTGCATTCTTAGGGCTACACCTGTGTTTGGTATTTATTGTAATCTGACTAAGATTTGTCTTGTTTTGAACTCTCTTGATAAGTGAAAGAACCTTACCATTTCTAAGTCTCTGACTGCTGTAGAACATGGTAGAGTACTGTTTTGCTATTGGCAGGTGGGCTCATTTGAATATTTTTAGCATTTCTGTGCTGTTATAAGCTGCCCGCAGTTGTGCAGTGCTGCTTATAACACAGCCATGTTTAATCATGCATTGTATAGTTGCAGGATCCCAGAAACTTAAATGCCCCTATCTAACCTTCTCCATAAACCCTTAGTGTGCTTAATAGGCAGTAGTAGGGCAAGTAGGCCATGGTTTGCACTAAGAGGCATGTTGCTCCTCACGTGTAGACTTAGATCCATTAATTTTGTATAGCATTTCAATAAATCAATACCAGACTTTAAAGACATGACTACCCATTCAGCTGCTATTAATAAGCATCTGGTACCAGTGCCTTGCATTTTCCATCCAACAGTGTAGTTAGGTTTATTGAAATGGGCAATTGTCTCGTATTTACTGACAACCACTTACTACTTAAACAAACTGACACAGATGTAGTTATATAATGTTAATGGAGGAAAGTTCCCACAAAAAAGCCATGACTAATAAAAAGCAGATTGCCAGTATCACACAACACCACACTAATAAATCACACACACACAGCTCAGACCAAACACATACACACTCCTGTGCTGAGGCTCTTAAAAGTAACTTAGTTAAATAATAGAGGCCTCCTTAGTGTAAACCAAGGAGTAAGTACCCTCAACAACCTCACAAGCATACCACACAGTCAACACCCACCATTAAAGATACATCCAAGAATTACAGTGTCTCAAGTCAAAGTACGATAAATAAACAGTGCACACAATCCAATATTCTAGTCATTAGTGATCTCGTAGTGAGACACACTAATGTGCCACTCACCACACTTTGCAACGAGAGAGTCACAGTCAGTTACCTATCAGGTACCTGGATTCATCACATCATGCATGTGTTCAGGACATTGCACCACAGATACAAATATGACACAGTCATAGTGCATGCGAATGTAAATGACCTAAGATGTACCACCATGGACTACATGAAGGATGATGGAACTTTCAGAATATGTGTCTGAGGCAGGTTTGATCTTAACCTTGAGCAGCATTCTGCCAACACCAAGAATGATGCCACAGTATGACCTCAAAATTATTGACTTCAACAATTGGCTTATCTTCTGGCATCATTCAAAGTGAGTACAATATATATCTGCCTGGGAGGAGATGGTAGAAAGTCCAAGCTGCTTTGCCAGGAATAGCCTGCACCTTTCTCATTCAAGGCTTTCATATATTGGCCAAATCCTTGTCCATCCCCATAGTGTCTTTTATAGGCAATGTCAGTCTTCTAAACCTTCCAACATAACAAAACAGAATCTGGATAAAATAAAGATTCTGCTGCTCAACTCTAGAAACCATAATAAAAAAAAAAAAACTTGACTCCCTACAAGTACTCCTTACGTTATAAAACACTGATATATGTGTTGTCTCAGAGACTTGGTTTATCCATATGGCGGGACCCAAAAATAATGAGGCTGTATAATAAAAGACAGCAACTCACTGCACTCAAAAATAAGCTTATCTTTTGAGATGCCAAAAATGTTCTTGCTAAACTTAATAGGGAACTCTGTACCCTGATAAAATCAACCAAAGCCAGATTTGAGGTAAAAATAGAAAACCAAGAAAAGGATAACCACAAAGCCTTCTTCAGCTGTATTAGAAATGTTAGAAACAATGGCCAACACTGCAAAGAGCTGATAGCAAATGATATAATCAGACCCAAAAGACATACCCAGTTTACTAGTGGATAAATTTAGCTCAAATTTCAACCTGCTCCTCCATTCCTATATTCCCAGATTACATAATGACATCTATACTCCCCAAGTTTCCCAAGAACAAATCCTGCAGTCAATATGCAAGGCCAAGAAAGCTACTTCTATGTGGCCGAAGAACATACCAGGCTCCTTACTAGCCAACATGAAATAGGACTTATCAGATCCACTACAGAAACTATTCAGTATCAACCTCCAAACAGGTTTCATGCCAGATGAATGGAGGACCAGTAACAGTCATCTCATTTCACATGGAAGGGACAACAGACCTGGGTAATTATAGGCCCATGAGCAAGACCATCCTCATCTGCAAGGCAATGGAAATGATTATTATGAAATCCTTGTCAATCCTGTCCTTGTCAAACTCCTACCTGACATCTTACTGCTCTCCTGACTCTGCATACATCATATTTTTCTATTTGTCTCTCTAATACATCTATTACTGTAGCCCTATAACCTGATTCTTGTAAATACTGCTGCACATAGACGTATTGCTGAAACCTCTATATATTTCTACATGTGTACTTTTTATTGCTGTTCTATAGTAACACTATGCAACTTGTACACAACTTTGTAAAATTGTGATTTCTTATTTTCTATGTATAACAACTTCATATTTTTACATTTGTAAATATAGTTCTGTTTTTGATTGTGAAATGTATCTGGAGCTTTTCTCCTTGGGTCTCCACTGAAAACGGGCCCCTGACTCAGTTGGACCAACCAGGTTAACAAATGACAATAAATAAATAAATAAAATAAATGCTTAGGTAACCTGCAAACCCTCGACCCAAGCCAGTTTGGATTCATCATGGGCTCATACTGCCTACTCAACTTGGTTGACTTCTTTGAGAAAGTTAGTGAAGCAAAGGATGAAGGCATGTCAGTACACACTGAGTATCTAGACCTCACAAAGGTATTCAGCTCCATCCTACACTCAGGTTCCAGAGATAAACTGTCCTGTCTGAATGTAAATCCTTATGTAACTCATTAGAAAGCAAACTGGCTCACAAATAGAACCCAAGAAGTAAGGACTGGCAACTCAACCCCCACCAACAGACCTGAAATCTGAATGACCTGAAGATGTGCAGCACCATGGAAGGCTATCTTTGTGGCCATACTAGATGCTAATGAGGCCTTCTGAGGTAGAGGTGTATGATAATTAGCCATGTGCTCTCCCTGATAACTGCCTATGGCAAGACATTTACAAGGCAAAGTGACTCAGAAAATTGCTTGACTGCATGAATTAGCATAGACCACTTAGATCACTCATGGCAAGTGCTGGGGTTTCATTGGTCACATAGTGTTAGGGGATGTGTGCATGACAGTTTGTGAGGTACTGCATGTGTGAGGGTGTGTCTGCCTGGGAGACAGCATTGGGGGACTAGTAAGGGGCTAGGTTAGGTAAGAGTTTGTTTGCACAGGTGAATGGGTGCGTGTGTCTGTGAATGCGATTGAGTGGTAAGGTGTGTGTGTGTGTGTGTGTGTGTGTGTGTGTGTGTGTGTGTGTGTGTGTGTGTGTGTGTGTGTCTGCACCCATGTGTGCTCGCATGTATGTAGGCATGTGTGAGTGTGTTAGGGTAGTATTCGGGGTGTGTGTGTGTTGAGTCAGAGAGAAAACTAGCCACCAGAGATAAATCTAACTGCATTTGTCAGGGGGATGCTAGCCACCAGGAATAATATTATATGATCATAAATAAATGGCACTTGCACATTACATGGGTTGAGGGACACTTTGAGACACCAGAGAAAGGTTTTGCATCATATACCTTAATGGTACTTACCTACATATAATGAGGATGGTAGGAAACACTAGACATCAAGGAAAACACAATGTGCTTTAAGAGCACAAATAAAAAAAGAGAAAGATGAAGTGGGTCAGGAGGACATTAGAAACCAAGGTTAAATCTTCAATATCATACCATAATGGCAATTAAACATGGCATGAGATGGGGAGAGCACTAGAAACAAGGGATAGGTCCTACAGATCATGCCTTATCAGCACGTAAATGTGGGACAGGGGTAATACTAGACACTAGGGATACTTTACATATTGTTACTGAAAGGCACTTAGAAAAAAAAGGAAGACATGTTTCGGAGGTGGGGAATACTAAACACCACAGATGCTATCAATAGCGTGCCTTAAGGCACTAAAATAGATTCAATATCTGCACCTTCCCAAACCCCGCAAAGGATATTAGTCCTCTGTGCTACCACTAGACACTAGGGATAGCACTGAAAAAAACAGTAGTAAGGAGGTTTGAACCCTGCACCCCCGGCAAATAAAACAGCAACTTTAGCCTGCTATGGTAACTAGTAAATTAATACCTCACTCTGTTTTTTTTGTAATATAGTCGAGAGGGATGGGGGGTGTCCATATGGGGGAGGCTTCAGTTTAGAGTAGGGAGGAACATTAGAAAACACCAGGAATAATTTTAGATTTGCTATATGAGGTAAATCAAAAGATTCTTGCATAAGACTTAGATTACCATGCTTAGAAAGTAATTATTTCATTCAGTACAAGCTTCTGCATATGCATTAGTGAGGGATGTTACTGTTGTGTCTACACACGTGTGTATGTGTGTATTTTATTTTCAGTCACTCATGCTTAAATTTATAAATAAACATCTTAATGCAGTAAAATAGATTCAAGCTCTGCACCCACCTCCCACAGAAGATATTAATCATATTTGCTTTACCTAAAAAATAAATGGACAGGAAGAAAATGTACTGGTGGTTTTGCCTTATTGTATTCAGTGCTTATCTCTTTAAGGTTAGAGAATGCCATTGCTAGAGTTAGTCCAAAGGCTACAAGGTGGCAAATCCGGCACTTATCCCATATTTTCTATTGCTGAATCCAGCAGAAATCTGCATCGTTCTAAGTGCCTGGATTTAAGAAAATAGTATTTACTTAGCAGTAATAATCTGTATCTTGACTTCAGTATGAAGTAGAAGTTCTTGCCCTTTTATCCATGAAAAGAAAAGCATGCTGCAGGAGAGTATCAATTGTTTTATTCTGGGAATCCTGAGACATTTTACTTTAGTCAAGCAGATCTGTGGTTGGATATATTAACGCCAGTTTAGTTGCTATGTCTTTGCCATTTCTGATGTATAAGAATTGCATTTTGCCACTCTTACAGTATTTGTGACAATGTCTGCAAAATCATCATCTCTTTTCCCATGATCTCATTAATAACATCTATACTTACTGGATTAAGCCTACATCCCTATACATGCTTAAAGCAAACTGAATGCAACTTAAAACTATACGAAAGTTAACAGGCGATCAGGAATAAATCCCAAAACCTGACATTGTGATGCACCAGTGTCAATTATTTAGCACTGTGCACTGCCACCCTTTAAAGGACAACCACTGAAAATGAATGTAGAAGCTTTTTTGCAAAGAGGACCTTGACAATACGTGTGGAATATGCATTTGGGAGGTGGAGGTTGTCTCAAAAGAATAAGTACCATAAGGAGACAGAAGTAGGGTAATCAAGCACAATGAGGAAATTCAGAAAATGAGGGGGTGAATCTATTTATTTTGGGCCATAACTTTTATAATATTCATCATGTAAGTCTACGTCATGATATAAGAAATATCACTGTGCAATTTCACCTCATGCTTTTTGTGTGAAATCAACACATGCAACAGAAATGTGCAAGGACTGTTTAACAGATAATGATGTGATGTCCCAAAGACAATGTTTTTTTTTAATCTGATTTAAAAAATGTAGACTTTTTCACACATTTGGAAGGAAACATTAACCAAGTGAAGGATTTTATCCTTGAGTCTAGTACCTTAGATGACTCAGCAATCCTGATAAGAAAAACAGATTTATAACATCGTCAGTTGATAGTTTGGGACAAAACTTTTTAAATATTCATCTTCTATGGGACTGGGTGGCCACAGTGATGCAGCGGCTAGCATTGCCACCTCACAGCAAGAGGTTCTCTGGTTTGATCCTTGGCTGGGGTGCCTTCTGTGCAGAGTCTGCATGTCCTCCCTGTGGTCACGTGGGTTTCCTCTGGGTGCTCCGGTTTCTTACCACATCCCAAAGACATGCTGTAGGTGGATTGGGCACTCTAAATTGGCCCTAGGTATGTGTGTGTGTGTGTGTGTGTGTGTGTGTGTGTGTGTGTGTGTGTGTGTGTGTGTGTGTGTGTGTGTGTGTGTGTGTGTGTGTGTGCCTTCTGTGGATGGTTGGGTGCCGGGCTGGCAACTTGACACAGAAAAACTCCACTGCCAATCATGATTGGACAGGTGAACTGCTGTGGCGACCCCTAACCAGGAAAAAGCCAAAAGAAGAAGATCTTCTATGGGACTGTATCATGGAGTCTGGAATCATTGTGTAGTTTCTTCTCAAAAAGTGATTTCAGACTCATTATTGCATTACTGTAATGTTTCCTGTCTAAAAATCACCTTTTCAAACAGAAACATGCACTGTAGTGTGGTTGTTCAAGAACTGATCAGTTTTAAAGCAGTCACAAAAATACTAGTTATCAGTTTGGAAAAACAAAAGGCAAATGAAATATTATTAACCAGTTATTACATCCACCACTGATGTAATCTCAATACACATTTCTAGATGCAATCCAACACTGCTTCACACAAAAGCTATTGTGGAATAAACAACTGCATTGCAAATGGATGAACCGGGGAATTCATTAAAAGCCTTGAAGCATGCTGTAAAAACAAAATGTCCTCAAGCTTCGCTCTTGAGGTGAATTTCTTGGCATCCATGCCTTGAACACGTAATAAACAGGTTATGACTGGTGGCCCCATCATGATCCTCTGTATAATGACTGGGTTATGATCTGAAAGAGACCCTGGCACAATACTGATCTCTTCTACCTGGCTGACCCTCTATATATATATATATATATATATATATATATATATACTTAAGAAACAAGTCTGACCTGCTCACTCATTCTAATTTAATCCCCAATATGTGTATTACTTTTCTGCAGAATTATGCATTCTCCAGACATCTTTTACATTTGTATCTGCTGTCTTGTTTTTCAATTCTAGTGTGGCATAGGTTCGTTTTTTTTTTTTTTTTGTCAGCTGGGAGTCTATTGATTTCTGAGTTCATTACCACATTAATATCTCCAGCCAGCAGTATCAGGTGTGTCCTTGTAGCTAAAGATAAAATATTATTAACAGAATTTCTAGAAGGTGAATTATCATCTGTATTTATGCCATAGTAGCCTTACTGTGCTACTAAAACTATCTTCTTTTACCCAGAGACCATGTCTAACACTGTCCATCTCCCCTGTATATCATTTCTTTCCTTTAAAACTGCTCATCCATGTGAACTATGAAGAAAAATTGTCACTCCCCTTTTTTGAGGATTAGGTACAACTGAGATGCTTTATACCCTCATAAAGAAAGTGGCTTTGGCTTTTTTCACCTTTATTTCCTACAACAGTACAACTTTTGGATCAAGTTTGTTAATTTATCTAAGAATGGCTGCAAATATAACAGCCAAGCTGGCACCCTTTACATTCTAGCTGATACAGATGTATGCTGTGTTATCTGTCCCACTCATTAATGCATTATTCATAGGTTCGTAGGTAAGTACTTGGCAAGGTACCCTTGCAGGCCATTTTAAGCTGACTCAGTTTCCCTTTTGTGCTCGAATTAACACATCACATTTGGTTATAGCTTGACCTTACCAAACCTATGGTCGATAATTATATATTACTCCTAATGAAAATAACAGAGATCATGCCATAGATAATCTGAGGGGACCCATACAAGGGCTAAAGCATTTAGGAGCTGCATCTGGCCATGAATAGTACAGGAGGCAGTTGTGGCATAAATTTTCTGTTTCCCTTCCATAGATCTAAGTTGCACTTGAAATGGACAGGGATGAATTTTGTTTTCTGTGGAATCTTTAGGATTTAGATATATTTAGAAAAAGCTCAGAGTTGTGGTGCATGTGTCTTATAATCTCTGTTTATAATGGACAGATATATAAAACAACCTAGTATACTATGCTTTGCCATGGATGTAATATGCTATCACTAGCCTGTTAATCTTTTCTGCACAAATTATGCTTAATGATGGCATAACCAATTTAAGTTATATCAAATCCTCTGTCCACAATAAATTTATACACAGAGCACGGTACACTAAGAGACAAAAAAAATGATCGGCTTTCTTCCAACTTTGAACTTGAAGAAATACAAATATTTCAGGAAAGGTAACTAGAAAAGACAATATAAATCAATAATGCTGTGTTTATTTATTTTCTCCCTCCTCAAGGCAATTACCAGAGAGAGACATTTTGTTATGCATATTTAAATCGGAGCGTATCATGAGAGTGTTCTCATTAAGGTCCTCATAGGTATTTAGGTCTTTACCTCACTGGTGTCCTTTAGCTTTTCAGTTCTGAAGTAATTTTACCAGTTACAACTAATTCAAACATCTCTTTCCTCTAAAACAATTGTTCATAGAAAGGACTGACACTGCTAAAAACAGTAAGTGTCTAAGTCTTAGTCCAGAAAGTGTCCAGCTCATGTTTGAGCTGTAACACAATTTTGCTGTACTGTATCCCCTTCTGTGTTTACATCAGTCCATGACTGTTCAGTTTCAGCAATCTCTTTTATTGTGAGGTCTGTGGTGATGAAGAGTTCTTCTCCAGGTGAGGCATCTCTCTGTTTCTCACCTACATCTGACAGTGGTCTGTTTGCTGTGGATAATTTTGTTGAGAAAAGTTGAGTTCTCAGTTTATGTCTCTGTGCCTCTATTTACCCAGTCAGCAGTTTCTTGCCATTCTCTATTCCTATCTGAACCACTGGAGATTTATTTGGAGACATTGACAGTAGTCTGTCCATTTTCTTTTGTTCGTCTAATACTGCCGACTTATACTGAACTGCCTCAGCACAGAAAACTTTTGCAGAGGGCCTGCTTCTTTTCAGAAGTACTCTGCTTCTTTTAAGGAATTTTGAATGATTTGTGCATTACTTTTCTTAAGTCTAGTGTCACAGAAAATTGAAGTTGTACTAAATAACCCAGTTTCCCACAATGTTCTAAGCATGGCACTATTATTTTCCTTCTACTGTATGGGGCCACACTATATTCTACTGTATGGGGCCACACTATAATCTGAAGTTATTCATACAGGGTGTCCAACCTATCTGTAAGTCAGAACCCAGACTTCTTGCTTTATTTAGGAAATCATCTCTAGCAATATAGTCTAGGCACATTATGATAAAGGGTTTAGTGAGCCCATTCTGCATCTTACTTGAAATTATCCCATTTGTTCTCCCTGTTACTGGTGAGGAGTTAAATCCAAGTAAAGAACATAACACTTTTTTATGAAAACAATCTGGTCTGCTCCTTCATCCTTCTGTGGCAGCCCAGTTATTCTTAAGTTAGGTTCTAGTCTCTAGGTCTTCCACCTTCTGCTATAAATGTATGGAGTTGTATGTTCACCTGTAGGCCTTGAATCACTTTTCACTGTTATGCAGTGATAGCCCTCAGTTCCATCAGTTCATTACTTTTCTGTGCCACCACTGCAAGTATAGAGATCAGATGAGTATTGTGGTTAGCTGTGACTGTCTTAATTTCTAGTACATCCTTTGTTGTGGTGTCCATTAACCTTGCTAGTGTCTCAATAGACTCTTGGATCAATCTAAGTTTGTCAGCAATGGCTCCTGGACCTGTCAACATAATGTTTTGCTTTTCAATATCTGAGTGTGAGTGTTTCACTAAGCAGGCCTTAGTCATTTATTGTTTTTTCTGCTATTCACGTTAAGACTATCGACTTGTAAGAGTGCATAGACAATAATAAGACCTTAAGCCATACAAAGTTCAATGCATTTTTCTTTCTCTTTCTCTTTTACTAGTCTACTATTTTACTGAAATCTTTCATACTTGTACAAGGGTTGGTTGGTTTCAAACCTGCATCTCCCTTTGGGAGCCTCTACATGCCCAAGTAATTGTTTTTTTGGCAGCCAATAGTATTACAATTAGGAAGAGCTTTCTATATATATATATATATATATATATATATATATATATATATATATATATAGCAATTTAGATCCTATATCCCAGCTCAAAGAAGAATTTCTTTATTTGCAACCATTTCCCCCCTAACATTTCTAACAGAGTACTTTGAGGTAATTTTTAAAATCTGCAAGCTTGTTATACTCCTAGAAAAACTTGTTTCAAATCACATCTTTCTTTTCCATCTTACCTTCAGCATTTGCTATCTACCTCAGGAAAATTTTCTCTGCTTGGAGTATAGAAATACCTATGCGAACACTGCCAAGCAAAAATCCAAACCTTCTGGATTTTGACAGATACTTGTGAGCTATACAGCTGTCCTCTCTTGCTCCTTTCGTCTTTCCACCTTTCTTTCCGGTCTTTTCTTACCTCTTCTCATAAGTATCTCTTTTTAACAACAACTACTGTTGTACACCCACCTGAAAACCCTTCCAGAGGGTTCTTTCCCTTAGCACTCCCCTATGCCATTCTCGTTGTCTATATTTTGCTATCAGTCCCTAGTAGGGAAGGCAGTCCTAACCTGCAGTCCTTACTTCTGCTTGGCCTCATTCTACTCTGTTGTCCTTCTCACACTAGTTATTCGTTCCCAGTAACTTGGTTCCTCATTTTGCTTCAGTAAATTCCAGCCCCCTTACCTATTTTCTATGCCCCTACTTGCAGTTATCCCTCTTGGCAAAATCTCCTTTCTCCGTTCCAATATTGGTTTACTTCTTAGAATACTTTCTGAAACTTTATGAATATTATATCCTGCATGGTTGTTGTTGCTATTCTCCGTAATGCTCTGCATCCAAAGTCCTAGTCTCTCCTTATTTCTGGAATTTCCCTCCTGCTACATTATCTTCCCTGTCCACTTTGATTTATATCCTTTTGCCTACATTATGCACATGAGCATTAACTGCATAGCTCTAAAATATACCTTCAAATCAGGTAAATATACCACTGGGAAGCTTTGACTTAAAACATTTAAAAAGATTTCATTATCTTGTAACTTCATTTTTATCAGTCTTTAATAGCTCTGGACCCATTCTGTTACTGCAGAAAGCATTGAGTATTAAATCACATATGCAGATAATGACCTTTCTTACATAATTCAAGGTAGTGATGAGGAGCTGTAGCAAAACATGCAAAAATAACAAGACAATCTTTATAAACAAATCAGCACAGGGCATTGTTCTGTTTTGTGCTCACATTTCAGTTTCAGTAGTGAAGGATATTTGTTCCCTCACTAGAAGCTTAGGATATGTAATAACTCTGCCATCTTTTCATTTTATATAAAGCATTGTCTTCTACTGTCATGTCAATGCTTAGTGATATAATATCACTGAAATCACAACATTACCTGTCATACCCATTTTATTTTAACATCAATTACCTATCAGTAGCCACCTGATTGTTAGGGAATCCAGCTATGAAAAACAAAGATTCTAATACATAGGATACCACAATAAAGAAGATGCAAGTGGTGAGGAAGGATCCAAACAACTTCAATGTTTAAGGAAAGAAGATTTTTTTAAATGTCTAACAAGTCATAATAAGGCAAATGAAATCTAACATCTGGCATTCTCATATGGCTATTCATCAGCTCGTGTGTAAGGCTTCATTATAATGTGAGTATTTTAGGCATACTCTTCATCCAATATACCTAATAACCTTGGTAAGTCACTAATATTTAATTTCATTGCTTTAAGTAATGCTGCAGATTTGATCTGTTTAAATGAGCCTGAAGAAATGTAACTCGTGCTTTGTATTAAGAAAAGAAACAGCTGCAGTCTTCCACAACAAACTGCATGCAGAAAGTTCAGCTAGCATTCTTGTGGCCTATATATCCCATTTTAATCTAAACAAGTCCCACAGCTTTGCCTAATAGTTAGTGTCTACACCTGGTGTATTACTGTAATCACAGACTCTTACTTGTACTAATACATCTCATAGCTTTCATCTCTACCTGAGACTCCATCAGAACTGTTAATAAAACACACTAAGCTCCATTTAAAATGTTCCAGTGAATTCCATTGGTTAATTCATCATCTAATAATTGTTTGTATTTGAATTAATCCATCAGTTCACATTAACATATATTGTGTATTTAAAACCCTCAAATGTGTTATAATAAGACTAACTAATGAAATACAACCAAGCATTACATATTTGTAAAAATAAAATTAGCACAGAATAAATTAATAACTAATAAAGCTTGTTTTACCTATCAACCCTTTTTCAAAATAAATAATATGGTAAAACTTTAATTAAACATTAATTAAAAAAAATAATAAACAATTATTAAAGGAAACAGTAAATAGAAAGACAATTGAAAGTATATTAAAGAAAGCTGAAAAGTTATATTAAAATCATTTTCATAATAAATAGTTCCTAAAAAAGATTTTTGTAAGAGGTGTCATAATTTAGCTGCTCTTAACTTCAAGACAGGGATGACCGACAATTGTTCATTAAGTCTGGGAGGTGGGAGTATTGGCATTCAATCTCACCTGGCATAATAACTCTTGGTATTCCATTAGTGACTCCCATTGTCTCCCCAGGACTGTGGTCAACCAGTTCAAGTACCCAGAATAAAAAACTGCTCCCCTTGCAGTCAATACAGTATTTTGCTAGTGAATTTGTAGTTGTCCCCTTCTTTATATCATTATTATGCTCGTATATTCCCACCAGCTATGTTCTCTTCAGTTTTCCAACATATTATGAAAAGCAGTTCTTACAGTATGTTAAATATACTACTCCTATAAATAAACAGTTCAAGTGTCTATGTGCTTTAAAATTCCACTTAATTTTTCGGATTGTAAGGGATGCCAACCCTTTCCAAAATATCCTTGATATTAGAACCTCTTTTAAAAATAAAGATGTACGCCTTGGAAAAACACTCAATGTGTTGGGCATTTTAGAAAAAATATCCCAATATTTTATGATTATTCTATAAATTTCCTTAGAATCTCAATTATATTTTAAACTAAAGGCCCTCCTATAATTAGTATCATCAGGTCCACTAAGCCCACTCTTTTTATGTTGAAAATCCCTTGTTCCAAGTAAAGATTTGTATTTTGTTCCCCATCTCTATAACTTCTAAAGGTACACTTTGGATAATGGGGTAGTTTCTTTCCACAAAGACATTTTTAATATTTTCTATTTCATCAATAAAATCTCCATAACTTTACATAATGTGAGCTACTCTAACCATCTGCCCTTTAATAATGTTTTTCTTCAGTTGTGGAGGGAGGGGGGGTGTTCACTTCAGTACTGTAAGTAGGAATTTGAATAAGTATCCTTCCTATATATTTATGAGACAAATATCAGATTCTGTGCATCATTTGCAATAGTCACATCTAAATAGTAAATGGATTTAAAGTCATAATTATGACTACATTTAAAAAAAAATGTGGTATTATTTATATATACTAAGAAGTCATCAAGTTTATATGTAAAGGCATCCCATATTAGGAAGATATCATTGACATACTTCAAGTAAAGGTGATATGTCGTAAATGATACTTCAAGTAAAGGGGATATGTCATAAATGGTCTGAATTAAAAACAAATTGCTTTTCCCCAATAATATAGTACTATATTAGTGAACAAGGTGGTCCAGCCTGCTCCCATTGCCACACCATCCAGCTGTTTATAAATTTCCCCTTCAAAATAAACAAAGTTGTTCACAAGTACACATTCCATATAATCTGCTAGGAGCCTCAAATTAGTTGCATTCACAAAGTCACATTTGATAATAACATTTCCAAACCACTCCATTCCTAGTTCATGACGTATTACAGAAGACAAGTCAATAATGTATATCATGGCTAACAATGTGTCAACCGAATATAACTCATTGGTGATTTTGGTCTGAAAATCCCAGAATCTATCAAAATATGTTCATGCATTTTAAGGAAGGGTTTAAGTTTCCTATCTATATATAAAGCTAATGAACTTGGTTTTAACCTGCAGCTGCCACAGTTGGACTAAGGGGGATCCTCTGTATTTTGTGGAACATTGTATTCCATAAATGGACACTACTATTGGTCTAGAAACATTTAGAAATTCTAACAATTTCCTGTCAATCAACCCTTGTAAAAGCTGATCTTCCAATTGAAAATCAATATTATGGTAAGCCATGTTAATTTCATTTCTGGATACCTGGGTATATCTCCTATTGCTGTTCAATAAGTCCACCATTTCACCTCCATGTATCAAATGGTCCATGAATACTATTCCCCCTTTTTCTGGTTTCATTATTCTAATGTTAGAATTGTTACTAAGTTCTCTTAGTAGCATCTGTTTTTCTCTAAATTGTATATTTTTCTCTTATTTTGTTGGTTCCTTTTGTTGTGTCTTAGTTCACCCTCTACCAGGGTATCAAAATTATCCCAAATAAACATCTCAAATCTAAAGACTACTATCTCCACACAACTTATAAACCTAACAAAATCCAAGGCCTAAGGCTTTACTCCGGCTCTGTGGCAAAACTATGAAACTCCCTTCTTTTAATTATCAAAACTGCTACTAAAATGCACTCCATCAAAACCTCTGTAAAAGAATACTTCAATAATGTGTGGATTTGCTCCTGTTTGAGCCCAGGCTGAGGTGCTCTTATACCTTTTTCTACTGTTACTCTCTTTATCCCCACTACAAACTTACCCTATGCTCCCTTCCTCTACACATACTCCCTTGAGGTTACACTCATACCTTTTCCACATCTATTCCTAGTATCCCCTCTATCACACCCTACCTTTCTCTACTCGTGCCATCCTACGCCTTCAACAATATAATCTGTTACCATATGTTATAACCTGTAGAATATTAATAATCATTATGATAATCTTCTGTTATATAAACAATGCTTCATCTACCTAGTATCAGACCTTCCATATAATTTATGCTTGAACACTATAACTTTATTATGTTTGTAGAGTTTTTATTCTGACAAACTAATGTGTAGTTTTTCAAATGTTGTGCTTGACTAGATGCCCAACTGAGAGCAGTGAATTTTGAGAGCTCCATAAACTAGTATAATAACATAGGAAAATTGTGTTCTTTTCAAGTTTAAAACATCAGAAATCTATAGATAAACTACTAAACTACATAAATATCAATTTTGGTGGGGATATACAAACATTTTCCTGCAACTGATGACATCTACCTTACAGGAACTATCTTTGAAGATGGTTGGCTTTAAAATGACTTAGAAAGCCTCAAATTAAATTCTCAAAAACAGACTGATACTCTTAAGGAACTATTACAGCAACACCATACAAAAATGACATTGAAGGGAGACTCAAAGAGGAAGAATTCCAAAAAGAATTTCTGCTTAAACAGAATACATGGTTGCTTAGCAAAATACATGACTTAGAAAACAGGAAAGGAGAAACAACATAAGGATCTTTGGCCTGCCTGAAAACACTGAAGGAGAAGACATTATTTCATTCTTAGCAACCTGGATGCCTGAATTTTTAGACTTGAAAGAGGGACTTTCATTTGGAATTGAAAGGGTGCATAGAGCACTGAGGAAATCTACTTGTAACTCAACAAAAACCCCACCTAGATCCATAGTTATAAAATTTCTTTCATTTCTGGACAAGAGACTAATATTAAAATCTACTTGGAAAAAATCACCCTTAAAATACAATCAAAGTCTGATAAGGTTTGACAATGATTATTCTTCCAGAATACTAGAACAAAGAAAAAAGTCTGGCCAATAATAAAACTGTTGAAACAAAACAACATTAAAGCACAGCTGGCCTTTCCAGCCAAGAAAAAAATACTTTTTGCCAATGAGATGAGACCCTTTAATGACTTAGAAGAAGCTACTATATTCATCAAAAGCAACAACATAGTATTTATCCCAGAAGAAATGGAATGGATGGCCCCTACTCTTAAAAGAGTAAAAGAAACAAATCCTTGGACTGATGCTAGAAAGAAGAAACAAAAAACTGATTCCAAGATAGCTGTCCCAAAAAATAACTCTTACAGCTACATCTCTCAAAGTATCAACTGATATGGTACATCACTTGTCATCTGTTTTTATTTTAAAAAGGAGGGTTTGTTAAACAACTGAGAAACAGTAATGATTTATTCAGAATGTTCAAAGAGTCCAATAGTTCTTCACACACAAAGATAGGTCAAGATGGGTTACTATTTACATTATATATAAGCCAAACAAACCAACATATAATACAAACACAGAAGTTTCTATTCCCCTACTTGAACTCAGTGAATATGTATCTTGTTCATTTTTCATTGTTTTTACTTATAATAATTTAGGTAATTAATTAACTAATTCAACAAGGTACCATTCATCAGAGTTCAGACTCAAATGTAACAAATTAACATAATATATAATAGCAGTAACAGTAGAGTGTTTTGAAAAAAAATGCTGTCATGGATATTAATGTCTTCCTCAGTTAAAGTATGATTTAGAAATATCATGTATATCCTGGTTAAATAATAATAGCAAGCTCTTAGTACAAATGTCATCATTATTCTGCCTAAATATAGTTAATAACAGTCATGGCAGGTATCATAGCTTCGAGTGTTGTTTGATCAATCCTGATATGGTGTGCATGGATGCAGCCGTGTCTGGCAGCTAGTACAAATGTCATTATTATTCTGTCTAAACATAATTAATATCAATTTAGCAGGTATCATAGCTTTGATTGCTGTTTGATTAAGTCTGACATGGTGTGTGTGGATGCAGCTGTGTCTGGCAGTTGTTGTATGTTGCCGTTTTCATATCTGGGAAGCTGTGTTTTGCAGTTTGTGATCGAGGTTTACTGATGCTTGTGTATTAGGAGGAGACATTTGGTGTTTTAGCCTGGATCCAGGGGAAGGGGGTGGATAAAACTGTGATTTTGGATATTGTAGCAGAGAATAGTTTGTTTATACATCTGCTGAGTAAGAGGTGGGAAGGCTGGAAGAATGTGTTATCTCTTGCTGTAGCGGCTTGTTTTTTTTTTTATCTGTTTACTCTCTGTTCTTTTCCTGGCTGCTGCCTCGCTGAAAGGGAGGGAATTTAGGCTTGAAGTTGCAGTGAAGTGAAGCTTTGCTTCAGGTGCATCGTGAGCCTCTGGTATATAGTACACAGACATAAGAGTGGAAGTCTGAGTTATTGTGAAAGACTAAGAGCACTTGGTCTTGTGCAGTATGCTTTTCAGTGATCTGGGAGGTGAGTTTTCTCTGACGTGTTGGGCATATGGGAATAGCTGATTCTAGGGGTGTTTGGGGTTGCTGGGAAGTGCTAGAGAGTCATCAGATTTCCTTTGTGGAACTATCTATGGGAATGGAAGGTGTGTTGAGTGGTCCACTGGCAGAGTGGTCACTGCATGGAACAGGCTGGTAAAATGGAACAGGACAAATACTGGTTGGATATTTTAAGAATAGCCTGGAAACACACCACATGAACTAGTGAATGGTATTCTGGCAAAACTGGATGGGCATTGTTGCCCGTGCTTGAAGTACTGTTATGTGTGTATGTAAGGATGGAAATATAACAAATAAAAAACTAGAAGAGTCTCATAATTTAAAGTCTATGAACTGTATAAACATGCTTGGAAGGAGCTAATATTAAGAATAAGCATTACAGCTTGTGGTCTCTCAAATAACTAAACAACAGCCAAAAAAAAAAAAAACACACAATAGTTATGTTATGTATGGTTTATGTAAATCTAGACATAAAATATATAATCGTCATATAAGATAAAGCAGTCTGCTGAATTTAGATATTAAAGACAGGATTTAATAACCTGGGCATGTGTATAATAACACTACTGTTTTAACTTGTCATAAATGACATACTCTACATTGAACATCAAGGGGAAGCATGATGATTTTCTTATATAAGTAAATGTGCATAACAAGTCATGTAATTGCTTTAACTTGAATTGTAGTTTTTGTAACCCATCTTGACCATATATAATACTTAAGAGGTTACCAAGGCATCTATTGTTTTATACATGACATTAAATTGACAAACTTGTTCAAGGGAAACAATAGAAGCCTGAACTATTATGAACAAACAGTATTAAATTGACAATAATCACTCAGTTTAACTTTTGCTGATTATACAAAATAGAATGTTTCCATTTAAATCTAAAAACTTTCAGTATATGCCATAAAATGGCAATGTATGAATATGGAAAGGGAACTTGTAATCTTTAATCACAATAAGTGAAGTTGTTGTTTTTAACCTATAATTTCATTTATTTTATAATAAGGAATGACAGATATGAAAATCCTTATGTGTAGGATATGGGAGGAAGAGGGATGCATTGATAATCAAAATGCACTAACTTTCATCAATGTTCACATAAAACAAACTTGATGCTTTAAGTAAGTTAGCAACAAAAAAAGTGATTACTTAAATGCTAGCAAACAATGAAATATAACTTCTGATATATCCAGTAAAATACATTGTATTATAAACATTAGGTATAACTATTATTACCATCTAGTTATATTAAGTAATAAGTTTTGAAAGACTTCATCAGTAAGGGTGAATATGTTAAATAACTGTGTGCTATAATCTTTACTGAGGTTTTCTAAATGATACATCCTACTTTACTATGATTGAACTTCTTGTCATCTATCTTTCATGCAAATATTAATTGCTTATACAATAAGAAGACATTTATATTGTATTAGAATTCTGTCTACTCTACAATAGTACTATATCTGTTCAAAATAATATAAATATTGCTTATTCCTATTACAAATATTCTCCATATGATAATTCAATGAATGGAGCTCAGATGTTCTGAATATTTAAATTAAACTGTTTTATACTCATCGTGGTGGTTCCTTGCAGTTCTTCTATAATTCATGTTCTGAATTGTCAAGGTATGAGTGATAATATGATGGATTTAGGTTTATCCATCAGATTAGGAATGATTTTCATTCCATGGCTAGGGTGGATCTTAGTTTTGTTAACATTTATTAATTTAAATTTGTTATTTCACAAAAACATTTTTAGTATGCCTGACCAAAACATTATTTTATTGGTAAACACTCAAAGTACAAAAATGATAATTTCCTTTAAAAGCATAAACATATACTTTATAGTTATCAGAGAAAAATGTTTAATAGTCACAATAAAACAAAAAATACATAGTCTAAATAACCTAAGATGGATTTAACTTTATTTTCTTTAAATACCAATGGCTTAAACAATCCAAGCAAGAGATCAAATCTACTGAAATATTTAAAACTGAACAAGGCACAAACTGTCTTCCTTCAAGAAACTCATTTCAAAACAAATGACAGTTACAAATGAAATCCTAAGGAATATATGATATTGACACAATCCACTTATAAGACAAAGACAAAAGAGGTAACAACTTTATGGAAAACAAATATGATTAACCCAGAAATACTTTATAAGTATGAAGATAAAGAATGCCTTATGGCATTAGTAACAGTTAAACAGAATAACAGAATTTGGACCCTAGCTAATCTATACTCTGTCCAGGCATTGTACAGGAAATGTTAAAAAACACTTGGATTTCATTTCCAATAATTAGAAAGGCAACTTGATATTAGGAAGAGATTTTAACTGTATATTTAATATTTATGAAACTGCAAATAAAAGACTGCTGCATACATCTACTGTATCAAAAACTTTAAGCAAGTAGGTAGAATAATTTCATCTTGTAGATACTTTCAAATTTAAAGATGATAAATCTTTGTTGTTTTCCCATCAAGATCACAGATTTAGTACCCAAACTAAAAAAGATAAAATATTTGCTGTCCATGACTTACACTCTAAAATCATTAATTTCTCAATCACTCCCTGCCCCTTTTCAGACCACAATTCATTGATACTAAAACTTCAAAATGGGTACAAACCATTAATCTTTAATTCCAGAATTCCAGCATATACAACTAAAATTAAAGAGTTCAAACCCTGATTATTATCTTAATTACAGTTCTTCTTAGATATTAATTACACCACAGAGATAAATAAAATAGTGATATGGGACTCATTAAAAGCTTACATATATAGTAAAACCATAACTTGGTATAAAAAAATCAGAGAATGGGATTCTAAATTATTAGCTCTACAATCCAAACTTTTGCCAGTAAAAGCTGAAAAAAAATCAAAATAATTTGGAGATGAAAAAGAAAGTAGAAGTATTAAACAATATCCAAAAACAAACATAACAGAGACCAAACTGGCTGTAATCTTTTATTATAAAACGTTCATCAGACAAACTTCACATAACCATGACAGTCTTTAAATATTAAAACATTTCTAAAAGCAACCAATTACTTTCTATACTTGACCCACATTTTCTTTAAGGCTGGTTTTAAAGATACAGAACTATTTAACCCAGGTGGGTTGTCAGCAGCCAACTGTATGATCCATCTTAACTCTGCATACTCTGTATCATTGACAATGCCCCCCCTTTTTTTCATCTGTTCAACATGCAGAACCATAAAAATAAAAGTAAGACCTGGAATGCTAGAAACATGCTGGTACAATGCATTATATTTATCCTTCTGTCTAATAGATGACAAAAGGTTCAATATTCTTGTTTTTAGCTTACAATTTGTTTTTCCAACATAAAAAACTCAGACATAATTGCAGCATGCCAAGTAAACAACATTCTCTGTATGACAATCTGCATAAAACTCAAATGTGTATTTTTTATTTGTAATAGGATGTATAAAATAATTTAAACCATTCACATTTGAACATGCTTTGCAATGCCTACAGGGAAAAGTCCCTGTTCTCATCTGTGCAGAGGAAACACTGTTAGCCTTCTTATTATTTTTCAAACCAGGTTCTATGCATAATATTTATTTTATATTACTATTTTTCTTGAAGGTGAATCTAGGTTTGTCATCTAAAATATCCTTCAAGTGATTGTCACTTCTTAGTATCGTCCAGTTTTGCTTAATAATATCACATATCCCATACACATTGTTACTATAACATAGCATTACCTTGTTTTTTTGTTGTACTTATTAGATGGTGTCATCTTATCTCCCTGCTGTTCTTTATTATCAGAAAACCATGGTCTAGCCCTGGTTCCCCTGTTAGATATTATACTGTTCTTAGTTTTTTCTAAATTTTCCTCTGAATACCCCTTTTCCTTAAGATGTTTATTTAACATCTATTTCTTTGTAAAACTGTCTGTACACAGCCGAGAAACTCTGTATCCTTGCCCTTGCATAATATTATGAAAAGTATGCCTAGGATGCATGCTATGTGCATTCAAATAATGATTTCTCCAGCATGGTTTTCTATGCAAGGTGGTATTTATCTTACCAGTTACATTTTTATTTAATATGACATCTAAAAAGGCAATGGTCTCATTGCTGTGCTCTACTGAGAACCTAAGAAAATCTGTAGTTTTCTCCAAGTAATCAACAAAGTTAAACAGTTCATCACTGCCCTGTGCCCACAACAAAAAATATCTTCAACAAATTTGGCATAAAAAATTGTTGAAATCCTCCATAGATGTTCACATTTAAAATATTTTTATCTTCCAAGATGGCTAACACTAAATTAGCATATGAGTTGGCACAGGGTGTGCCCATGACAACACCCTGTACCTGCCTATAATGTGTTCCATTACAAAGAAAGATGTTATTTTCTGACACCAATGCTAGTGCTTCCAGGATTAAAGTAGTAGCATTCTAACTGTATGCAGTACCTCTTTCACTGCCTTTAACCCAAATTAATTTGTGATTACTGTGAACAGACTGTTGACATCCATAGTTACCATCAACACATTCTTCAAATCTAAAGTTTGGCAAGCATTATACAATTTTGATAAAAATTGTGCAGTGTCTTTCAAAATCCTAGGAAAATAAGCAAGCAGATTTTCCAATTTTGCTTCTACCCACATAGATAAATGTTCAGTAACCCATCCCCTCCATGAAACTATTGGTCTCATTGTTGGGGGTAGGGTATGTTTATGCATTTTAGGTAGCGCTTTAAAAATAGGAATTACTGGATGTTCAGTGCTTAAAAATACATACAAGTCATCATCTAACACTCCATTTATTCTTAAAGCCCTTAGCTTCTTTCCAACTTTACTTATATATATTGCTTTACCATCAAAGGTGAGATATTTCTATAGGTACTGGTATCACTAGTTAGGGCATCCAAAGATTGTATGTATGCTGTAGTATCCATAACTGCAACAGCCCTACCCTTATCAGCTGGTTTGATAACCAGTCTATCATCATTCACTAGATCTAGCAATGCTTGCCTTTCCAAATAAGTTAAGTTATTAAACCTGCATGTTGCATTGTCAAGATAAAGTCTTATTTTATCCTCACAAGTTTTTAAAAAAAGTATGAACTGTGGGGTGCATAACTGGTACATAACTACTCGGATGTTTCTTAACATCAGTATGATGGCTGTTTCCCCTAAACACATTATTCAGAATAACATTCCACCCAAACATGTGCAAATCTAGTATAACTTCACTTAATACTGATGCTCTACTGGGTACAAACGATAATCCTTTACCTAAAACATTCATTTGTTCTTTAGTCAGTTGAACACTAGATATATTAAATGCATTATAGTCATTAAAAATCAGTCAGTTCATGACTCTCCGCCATTTCACATCCCTTTGTACAGAGCAGCCTTGCCTGTTTTCTGTTTTCTTCATTACTGGTACTGGGAAGGTTGGAAAAGTCATAAAGCTGCTCCTTGCTGCAAAAAAAGAAGATGAAGAAGAAGGAAGCGAGGTTTTCAGTCTTGCTCCCATACTGATACTGGGCTGTTTGGTTCCTTGTATGATGTCATCAGCCCGAGCCATAGTAGAGGTATTGCTATTGGGATCCATGGCAACCATGGAACCTTCTGCTGTCGTGGTTGTAGCCACAGAAGCATTGTTCACATTTTGTTGAACATTAACATTCTGAAAGACATCACTGGGCTCAGTAGACACATTGTTGATATGTAAATTACTTGCTACTGCTGGATTAGATTCAGTTCTAGCCTCCTCATGAGGCCATGTAAAAATACAGCCTGTCATGAAGTCCTGTTAGCCCTTTGCAGCTTTTTCATCTTCATTTGCTGCAATTTATTTTGAAACAAGGCTATATTATTCAATACTTGGGTAATTTTATACAGATGTTGGCCTGTATTATAGTGCATTTGTAGGTTACTCTGTAGATCTTTTACCTCACTATGAAGTTCCTCTTCAACAGGTGAAAAATATTCTATAAGCAAATTCATATAATGAAAGCTAGTATCTATGTTTATCTGCTGCCAGCACGCTAGTAAGTCAGGACATACATCTCCTTGTGCTGGCATACATAATACTCTCATCCCCCTAGGCACTATTTTATATTACAAGCATGCTTCCATATGAAACCTCTGCTATTGCAGGCATTTCAGTTTTCTTTTGGTATTATCTAAACAAGTCAAAAGTTCAAAGAAAGTGTCATTTAGCAGCTCACCTGCAGATAGGCCATTTTCCTGTGTGTAGTTCTTCATCACGTTCATCCCAAGTAAATGATTTAAACAGGAAGAAACATTACTTTTGAATTTCTCACTTACTAAACAATAAATACAACAAAATTCTAACACATAAAACTAGTTTAGCTTTAGAAAAACTAAAAATTAATACCTTGGCCACTTCTCCCAAATATCTATATAATTTATCCACAAGAATCAAAATACAATCAAAAGCTAATAACATTAAAAGTATCTTCCATGAAAAGAAAGGGAAAAATGTCTCGGATATAGGTGACATTCTTGATGCCTATAGAAATCACTTTATGGAACATTTCCAAAAAGAAAATATACACATCAATCTATTAAATCTAGATGAAAAATATTCTAATATAAAAAAATGCCAGAAAAATTAAAACTAGATCTACAAGCACCCATATTCTACAAAGAAATTACAGATACAATAAAAGAGGGTAAAAAGAGTAAAGCTCCAGGTATAGATTGCATAATTATGGAAATATATACACTTTTTCCTTCAAAGATACTATCTCTCTTCCATAAAACTCTATTAGAAATTCAGTCACAAGCTTTAATACCACTCTCTTGGAGATATTCCTTAATCACACCAATCCTAAAGGAAAACAAATGCCCAAAACTCTGTGCCTCATATAGACCTACATCATTATTAAATAATGACTATAAGATATTTATGATAAGATTAACTAACAGAATGAAAATACCACTATCCAAAACAATAAATAATGATCAAACTGGATTTATATATCATAGACACACACATGACAATATTAAAAGGATAATTTCTCTTATAGATTATGTTAATAAAGAAAATAAAGAAACACTCATAATCAGCTTAAAGAGAAAGCCTTTGATTCCCTAAATTGGGAGTAGTTATTCAAAATCCTAATTCTATTTGAATTTCCTGCATCCTTTGTTCATCACCTAAAGAATATATGTACAAATAATTTAGTTAGGTCTTTTACCTCTGAATCTATACATATAACAAAAGATACTAAACAAGGATGTCCCATATCACTGATTCTATTTGCTCTGGCTATTGAAATATTGGCAGATTCAATTTGTAACAATATAAAAATCAAAGGTATAGATGGTTATGAACAATACAATTCTAAAGTAATGCTATTTGCTGATGACATATTACTAACATTATCTAATACAAAAGAGACATTAGAATAATTACTTATATTAATTGACAGATTTCACATGAATTCAGGACTCCATTTCAATAAATCAAAATTAAAATTTTTATTTTAAATAAAAAAAAAACTGCAGACTAAGGGGGATCACGTGATAGGGAAACAAGAATCTACCTTAAAATATCTAGGAATTGAGTTATGCAAAGATAATAATGAATTATTCTCAAAAAACTACAATAATATCAATACAATTAAAAATCTCTGTTGGAAAATGGAACAAAATAATATTAACATTTGAAGATAGACTACAGTAAATAAAACTGGTTTTACTGCCCAAGATCCTATATATAGCCTTGGCAACACAACTGTTACCAGAAAGGAATATACTTAAAGAAATAAATTCATGCCTAATAACATTTTTATGGTTTCCCAAAAGAAACGGAATAGCTTTAATACATCATATCAGACTATGAAAACAGGGAGGATTAAACTTTCTTGATATAGAAACACATATCAAAGCATCAATATCTAAAACAATCTCAGACTGGATAAGTCCAAATTACTCTGCAAATTGGAAAAAATTACTAACTGCAATATCAATAAATTAATTTGATTTACAAAAAACATTTCAAATAAATAAAAACAATTTGCCATGGCACATATGTATTAGTACGCAATATAACATAACTAAACCCACTAAAACTTGTATGCTTAATTATTAGACTCATTTAGGAAAATTATTAATGCAAATATAGATTTTAAATTTTGGTTTGATCTTTTAACACCATTTATAATCACAAAGAACTTTCCATACAAAATATATAGAGAAATTATTAATTCCTGGGAACAGAAAGGATTTGTTTGTTGGCTCCAATGTATCAAAGAACTAAAACTTTTAGATATGCAAGTAATAAAAACATATGTATTAGTACGCAATATAACATAACTAAACCCACTAAAACTTGTATGCTTAATTATTAGACTCATTTAGGAAAATTATTAATGCAAATATAGATTTTAAATTTTGGTTTGATCTTTTAACACCATTTATAATCACAAAGAACTTTCCATACAAAATATATAGAGAAATTATTAATTCCTGGGAACAGAAAGGATTTGTTTGTTGGCTCCAATGTATCAAAGAACTAAAACTTTTAGATATGCAAGTAATAAAAACAACATGCAAAATTCCACAACAGGACTGGCTAACTTTACAGAGTATTCTGTCATATTCGCCAGATTTTTGTAGAATAATTAACAATTCTTCATTTAAAGAAATACCTAAATTTATGAAATACATATATAAAATCATATATAAAGACTTTGATATGGGAAACAGTATTTCAAAATTTGACAAAATACTGATAAACTATAAAACAACACCCAAAACCTCATATTGGAAATATAAATATTGATAAACTATAAAGCAACCCCCAAAACCTCATATTGGAAATATATAACAAAAGGACACTCTTTAACTGAAGATATTAAAACAAATATGTTATTATCGATCAACTATATATCCTTTACATGATACTGGAAAGCTTTTAATTGAAAATCCTTGCACAGAGCGTACTTAACCCAAGATAGAATCAGTAAAATTAGTTCTTCCATAAAAGGAATATGTTGGAGATGTGAGCAAATATATAATGCAGATTGGAACCGCATTTTCTTTGATTGTGTTAAAATTAAGACACTTTGGAATGGTATTAATAACTTTCTACAAGCTTTATTTAATAAATAATTTTATTTACCTAAAGCTCTTGTATTACTAAATGTGAACGAAGGTCCTCATTTGAATAGGTCAAACATGTATCTAGTATGGACTCTACTTGCAATTTTAAGGAAGTGTATAACAAGAAGATGGAATACAAACACAATACCAACTTTTGAAGACTTCTACAGCCTACTGAAGACCACATCATTATTGGAAATTAAAATTAAAGAACTAAGAATTTATCCAAAGCCATTTATTAACAACCCCAGAGGAAAAGTCTTATCATTGATTGACATTATGCAGTAATTGATCAGACACTCTAATAATGGATTCAACATACTTATAAAGTAACTGTATACATTAAGAGCTGTTATAGTGTCAGGCTAATGTAAATAGTGTGCATAGTTATTTAAGATATTATGTATAAATACTATGGAATTAATTCAAACGTATTTGAAAAATAAAAAAAAAATTGAGTCATAACTTGAATGTTATGACTTTATTATATCTGTTATGCTCTCATTCTGACAAATTAATGTGTTGTTTTCATATTTGTGCTTGAATGTGATGACTTTATTATGTCTGTCTAGTTTTTCATTCTGTTAACCATATGTATATGGAGCTTTTCTCCCCAGGCCTCCACTGAAAATGGGTACCTCAGGATCCAGTTGAACTTTACCTGTAAACAAATGACAAATAAATAAATGTAATGGGAGACTGAACACACATTTTTACATAAATGACAATGTTCAAAAGCTGACCCGTTCTCACCATATAGCACCTCTAACTTCAGTTTACAAGTGGACAATTTTAAGTCAGTTACAATCTTACTAATATCAGTCTTTGTAGTGGGAACAAATGTAAATCCTTTTTTTTAAAGAGAAAAATGCAAGGGGTTTAGCTTTATCACATTGTAATTAAAATTCTTAAAGTTTTCTAAGGAGTGAACTACTCCATTATAGCTTATATGTTTGTTGGACCCTATTCCAGTATTATTTTTTTACCTCTTGCGTGTCCCCAACTATTTTATCTCTCTCTCCCTCTTCTTCAGCGTTTGTACTGTTTCCCCCTTTCTAGTGTGGTGTCACTTAATTGTGTCCTCCATTCTTTTGCTGGTCTTTTAACTTTTTGGATCTCCTCAAGGAGAAGAACTCTAAAGGGTCATTTACATTAAATTCTTATTGTTCAAGTCTAGTGTAGTTATCACTATTACATAGGTAAATTCACTTTTGCCTTTATTTAATTCCCAAGCACTACCTTCAGCCCCACTCCCCTTACTGTTTGATTCCCTGATTTCTCTCTTTTTCATCCAACTGGGGAGTGGGTACATCTTTTTTTTTTCTTTTTTACTAGTAACATATAGCACCCAGCTGATCTAATTTTACAAAGTAAACGATGTCTTTCATGAATAGGAGGAGGAGGACATTTTTAATGCATTTTTCATCTCCTCTTACTGTGTTTAATCTGTGTTGTGCAAAACTCACAGACTTCTTTTTGCATACTACAGGTACATGTCCACATTATCTAAGCAACCTGTCCTTCTGTCCAGCATAGAGACAGCCATAATACAGAGCTCTTTTCCTGCCCTCCTTCAGATGATATTTCTTTAGAATAGTCCCTGCTCTTCTTTCTAAGACGATTGTACCTTCAGCTTCCAGGCCTTTTAATCGAACCTAGAGCAGCACTGGCATAGTCAAGGTCAAAACCTCTATGCCATTATTGCTGGTCATTAGTCTGAGAACCCATAAGATTTGTGTATCAAATAAATCACAGTGGCCACTGCTCATATTTCCCTCTAAAATAAATATAATTTAAAATAAATTGCAAAATGTATTTATTATAATAAAACATAAAGAAAATCTGCAGAATAAAAGACTTGACACAAACCACACTTCAACTTGCCCTCAAACTATAAGAGAAGACAGCAGTTCAGTTGACTCTTTTGCATTTTGTGCAAGTATTGATGACTGTGTGTGAGTATGTTTGTGCAGATTTGTAGGCACACACGCGCGAGCACACATGCACATACACACACATAAATATATGTTGATAATGGAAATGCAGTAGCAGAATGTGGGCAATTCATTTTGTAGACTCAGGTAAGTGGGTTGGTATTGGGGTGGGTGTGTTTGTGTGAGTATTTTTTAGGTCAAGGGTAGAGTAAGAGTTAGGTAAGGGGTAGCTTTAGGATTGTGCATGTGTGTGTGTGTGTGTGTGTGTGTGTGTGTGTGTGTGTGTGTGTGTGTGTGTGTGTGTGTGTTAGAGAGAGAGAGTCTGAGACTATCTTCTGTAATGGTAGTATTATGGAAAGATTTTTGGCAAGGTAAGTTGCATCATAGGGTTAGGGCAGGAGCAGGATTAGGGTTAGCACACATTAATAAGATGGTGCAGGGGGCGATTCTGGTTACCACAATACATTGCTACACAGGATTATTGCAGGTCAAATGCATGAATGGAAAGTTCTGATAAATGGAAGAATAGCATTTGAAAGAATATTATATCATGTAAAAATAATGTGATTGGAGTGTCAAATTAAATATAATAGGAAGCAACTGAATAACTGTAATTAAATGTGCAACCATACAGTATAACTGTGCCAATTAAATCAATTATTTTCTGCCCCTCTCTTTCTCTCTCTCTCTATATGTATGTATATATATATATATATATATATATATATATATATATATATATATATATATATATATATATATATATATATATATATATATATATCTATGGTTTCACTTCATATTGCCAAAATGCTAAAATATCAAATTTTAGCATTTCGACAATATAAAGCCGAAACCATCACAACACCGTCACTTCACAAACATGAAACTGAAACATCGAACAGACACAATACAGCACACAACAAACAAACCATAACACCCACACCACAAAACAATTAAATACAACAAAACACCACACAGACACACACCTACACTACAGAAATGCAGGGAGCAAGCCCCCCTGCACCCCCCACACCCCCTACTTATATATACTAACTCCGAGATCATACAAACAGTAAAGAAAAATATAATCACACACAGCCAACACACACAATCATACCTCCTTCTCCCTACCATAACCCACTCGTACAAGTTAGAAAAGCACTCACGCACACTCACCTTAAACTGCTGACACCATCCCATCCAAACAATTCCGCAACATAATGTACATGCATAAGCATGAATTCAACATAGTCCTATTCTGGCCTATGCACTTTCATTATTTTAAAGTTTCTACTTCATGGACACGAATTTCTGAAATTCGATATTTCAGCAATTCGTGTTTATGAAGTAAAACTATATAGATATAAATATATATATATATATATATATATATATATATATATATATATGTAAAGCTTGTTACACACACACACACACACACACACACAAAAAAGATACCACCTCAGGTCTCCCTTGAAAAGAGGCAACTAGCCTACTATGACTAACCCAGTTAACTAAGGATAAATAAAAATAAATAAATAAAATGCTGTCTTGCAGTAAGTTAAAGTATATCTGTAGAAAGTCACACGTTCACTATGGGGATGATGACAAACATGAGCCAATAATTAAATATAGCCCTATATACTGTATTTTCATAGTTGCTATTTTCAGTACTTTTTTTCTTCTTTTTCAGGGGAGCCTTGGTAATTGCTGGTAATTTCACAGTGGACTTATCTTTTGTAAAAGCAGGACTGGAGATTAGTTTTGAATCAGAGGCAATGCTAAACTTTGCAACAACAGTGAAATTTTCACAGTATCCATTTTTGGTTTGCATGCAGATGGAGAAGGACCAGTTTCCATTCAGGTAAGAAAACAATTGTTATGCCTTGATGGCTATCACATCTTTTGTCAGTTATTTTCTCTCGTTTACTTGAAACGTACACATTACAATTTCCAGCAGCTTTTTCTTTCTAAATATTGTACTTGTACACAAACAAGATGACGGATAGCTCCTTAACTCAATAAGCTGTTTAATTTACAAAATAAGGTAAGGTACTATAGAAAGATTAAATTCTGTGTACATTTCTTGTTTTAAAGAAATGACCTCAGAGATTGTCATGTTTCCAGTTGATGAACAACTGATTATTAAAACTTTGTGAGACATCTTATCATTCACCATTTATCTAGGACTTTCACTAAGGTGAACACTGTATGTCTGTCTTGTCTTATCTTATCTTGTACTTACAGAAAAAAATGATTGAAAAATCTGTAACGCAAGTCAGTTTAAGTGGATGAGACTTAAGCTTCCCAGGCAGCCATTAGTTAAGCCACTGACTCTAACCACCCAAGAGTGCTTCATCACATAAGGCTTAGAAATTAAGAAAATGTGCTGTGTATTTTCTGGCTCCTATGAAATGAAACAGTATTGGCCAACAAATGTCACAAAAATGCCACATGTTCATCCCTGTCTAGAAAGAAGCTAGTTGCAAACCCACCAATCTTAGAGTGTTTTAGAGATAACATTTCGTAATTTTTCTTTTTATTACAGTTTTACCAAAAGACTTCATATTCACACTTAGTAACTCAACTACAGTTGTTTCGGTGTCAGTGGCTCAATAGAGCTACACCTGTCTTTGATGCGAGAAGCTGACAAGACTGTAGATTTTAAGTACTTTTATTTAATTTTCCCATTCTGACACAGTAATATACATAAGGGGGATGCTGCACTCCTGAGTGTGCCGTCCTTCAGATGAGATATTAAACCAAGGACCTGTCTTTCTCAGTTGATGGTAGCTCAGTTAGATATAAAAAATCCCATTGCACATATCAAAGTGAGTAGTTGTTATGTGTCTTCATACATTAGTTACACTTTTCTTGTTTTATATACAATTTTCATCAGCAAAAGCATCATCTTTGTCATTCGTTGCTGTTTTCACATTATATATAGTCATATGATGTTCCTTCATTCCTTTCACCCTTTTTGTATCATCACTTTTGTATTCTTCTCAAACAGCATCCCAGTGTCACCACTTATATGCAATAATTCCTCACATCTGCATTTCCATAAGTTCCATACTGCACTGAATACAATTCTGTTATGTCTGTTACAGCATTACTCACATTTTCACGTTTCCCATATACTATTATACTTAAATCCTTTGTTTGAAACAGTCATATTGATATTCCCTTTTAAACCTTTTTTCCAAAATGATTGTACTCTTCAACATCTCATTAACATACATTTCACCATCTCTTTTACTTTACTTATATTGCATAAGCTTTCCTGGTTTTTTATACCTCACCTGCCCCTTAACAGGTAATGTATTCAGGAGCAATCTCCTAAAAAATAATCAGATGTTACTCAAATATTTTTAAAGAGTTTCTGCTTTTGGTCCATTGCTTTTCTTTTCACTCAGCCCTTCTCATTTCAAATTTTCACACTAATTCTTTCCTACCATTTTATGTCTTTATTTCTATTCACCTTCCCCTACTTGTATCGCTAATTTACATAATTTAATTTTGATCATGTAGTCTTCTCCCTCAGTAATAGTAAACCTCTTTTTCCTTTGTTAGTTTTCATTTCTCTTTAGAATTTTTCATTCTTTAATACCCTCACAACCATATCCTGTTTCTCTTGCACTATTTTACTCAAACTCCAAGATCAATGCAATAGTAATAGGTTCATAGGTTCATAGGTTGATACTAGGCTATCGGCCCTAGGGCCTATACAAGCCTAGCCATAACAATTCCCTGGATATTTCTTCCCACAGTATTTACTTCCCTGTATGTATGTAACTATAATAGTTATACTATCTGGATTTGTCAGACCCAGCCTCCCTTTGCCTTTATCAAAATACATTCCCCTTTAATAGGGTTTAACCTTACTTCCCAGATAATACTACACACTACAATAACTCACTTTTTTTCTTCATAGGATGTACATACACTCCTCCTACATACCACATTTTCTCAAAATATAAGAAATACACCTTATTTCTCTATAACATTTGAAAAAAACTCTGCACATACTCAACACACTCATTATTTCTTGTTTTATATCTTTCAAATTCTTATCACTCACTTCTTGTTTTTTCAACTTTATTCCAGACATTTAATTTGTGTATTGAGAAATAAACAGCTGATATTTTTACTGTATCCCTGAAGCATTTCCTTTTCCTCTGTATTTAATTTTAACCCCACCATCCCTAACTTCTCATCCACCTTTACTAACACCTCTCTCATCTACAGCTTATTTTTTATTATCATATCCACCCAGCGATGTGAACACTGGCTCTAGGTGAGGGTCACTTTTGATCTGACACCCCAATCCCATGTATCAAATGGAAAATAAAGAGGGGTGATGCCAATGCCATATGTATGAGATACAAATAATAGTATCCTAAATCTATTTCTTACTTTCCATTCTGCCCCTTCTAAAACTTTACAGCAATTTGTAATTATTGCATTCATTGCCATTATAAACAAAACTGGACACTTGCTTTATTCCTTTCTTGATCTTTACCTTCTCCTCCTCTCCTTCATTAGCCATTATTTTATTATTTGTATTTGCATGTACAGACAATCCTTACCTTCTCACTTGCTCTGTGACATTTCAGTATTTCCCACATGCTTTCATTTTCTCTACTATCAAATGCTTTGGCTATATTTTAAGCCGCCACTTTACTTTCTTTCTTTTTTTTCTTTTGCAGTGCTATCACTTCCCTCATTAAAATTAATGTATTGTTTGCTTGTCTACCATTTATACAATACTTTCCTGCTCTAATGGAAATTCTGCACATTTGTAAATCAAATGGTATAAGATGCGCTCGCTCTAGGGAATTCAACCTAGAATGTGACAGCAGCAGGACTTGCTGGAGAGAAAGATATGTCGCACAGAGGTTCTCCCTCCTCTGGAACAAACTTCCAATTCAGGTAAAGCAGAGCCCCTCGCTGACCCTGTTTAAGTGTAATTTGGATGATTAGTAGGGAAACCACAAATTCACCCTGGAATGTATACCCATCCGTTCACCAGTGCCAGAAGCACTTTCGTCTTCTTCTGTCTCATTTCCTTGTAAAACACACAACCTACCCCCCTTGGTCATGGAACACTCACAACACTCAGTCCTTTCAAAAATCAGTTCAGTTTTTCTCCTTCCACTTCTCTTTCTTCTGTCAGCTGCTTTACCCTCCAAATGTCTGTCTTCCTCTCCTTCACCTTTGATGTATACTTTTTTACATAATCCAGAACTACCCCCATTATTTTGTCCTGTCTGAACCGTACCTTTTCATTTTCATTTACTTTCATTATACATCTTACATTTCTTAAAAAAAGTGAGTTATCTCTTTTTATAATTTTAAAAGAAACAACTGCCCCTAAAATTATATCTTTCACTTTTATCAATTTATTTTTTTTTTACACAAATATCATATGCCTTCTTCTTAATATGTCTTCATACTCCTTTATACTTTTCTCATATGCCTTCTTCTTAATATGTCTTCATACTCCTTTATACTTTTCCTATAATCTTCATTTGGTTCCCCTTCCTCCTCTTTTAAATACACTTTTATACACTTTTATATACTTTTTCCTTAGACATTTCCCACCAACCAGACCATGTTTCATAAAAAGTTGCCATTGTCCTATATTCATACTGCACCTCCTTCTCCCTTTTTACCTGCTGTGCTTTAGCAAACCTACTTGTTAACCTCCCAGTCCCTTCCCTCTGTTATAATCTCTTTGTTGTATTTCCATATGAGCTATAATACTCATTGTCTTCTTGCTGTCTTAACCTTATCATTACCCTTCCAAAAGTAACACATAATCAATTTCTGTATCTACATTTCCTTTCACGTATCTATGCTGCCTATCTTTTTCTACTGACAGCCTAACAAACCTCATTGCTGCTCTACATACTCAAATGTTGTGCGGTATTTTCTCCACTATTTTCAAAATCTACAATTACAGATCTCATGCGATGGCAGTATAGAGTATTATGACTGGATCGCCAATAGTCATTTACTTATTATGTGTTCTCAACATGGATGGCAAGAAATTCTCCTTCCAAAGGAAAGCTTTACAGGTATGTCCAGGCATAGATCTCCCATCAACAGCCTATAAGAGACAGATTACAGGAGTATGGCTTTGTGCAGTCTGCAAGGGACAAGTCACTTACTCCCGGTATTCTTTTAGTGAGGAACCTCTGTGGATGTTCCACCTGTTGGATGTGCTTGGTTAGGTACATGCCAAGAGGGGGCATTGTAGTCAATGACAGGTCTGATAAATTTTGAATTTTGAACAATGACCTCCTTGGACCTAGATGCCATACTTTTAATTATACGTTGCACAACACAGAATGATTTACTCACTACTATAGAAACATAATGCTCAAAGGCTAGATTACTGTCTATGTGTGTTCCCAAGTCCCTGACTACTGGGTCAACTTTTAAGGGTGTGTTGTCAATCTGACAGTTACCAAGGTGGATAATTTCCAGTAAGATACTATTATGCATTGCTTGGCAGTTAGTTTTAATCTATGGCTCTGACACAAGTTATATTTCTTAAAACCAAATAAATAATGAACCAGTGAAATAAGAGGCAAATACAATAAAAAAACAAAAACATGACCTCTTGATTTGACCCGCTGTTGCCAGAGCTCAGGAACCAGCCACTAAAAGTTTAAAAGTTAATATCGTTGTCATTTATTTCACTGTAAAAATCACAAAGAAACGTCAAATGCTTTTTTCCCTCCATAATTAGTAATGAGACTTCATCAGAACAACTGTTTCATCATATTTATTTCCTTTTGTACTGTTTCCATCCACCAATTAATTAAATTAACTTTAAATTAACATTTAAAGTGACCATTTAAGTCCAAATGCCATTTAGCTACCATTATTTCCCCTATGTAAATATAAAATGTGTGATAAATTTCACAAATCACAATCTACACATAAACATTCATACATTATTAAAAATCACCATACAAAAAATATATATACTAGTAAATGCATAAAAGTATGTACATAAAAGGGTATACATCATCAGGAAAGGTTAGTACAAGTGAATATTCATTAGGTTTGATTTCAAATGCTCTCCATGTATATTCCTAATATTCAATTTAACAGGCTAAAGAATGCCTTTAACAGTATCACTTCCTTTCTGTTATTTTACATTCTAAAAACCTGTCAATCACAATTTTAGAGCTTTTCTTTTTAAAACAGGAAGTAAAGATATATTGTCATTAATGCCTGGGGGATTTGCTACGTTTAATCTAATTTGCCATTGTAGTTCTTTCAAATCTAACATTAGCTCATACCATCCACCTCTGGGATCATTTGGAACAACTTCCAAAATACCAAAATTAAAACTGGAGAAATTAGGGCATTCAATACCATGTCTGAATAGAACATTATTAGTCTTCGCTTTCCGTATAGCATATGTGTGTTCGTAAATTCTCAAATTGTCCCTCTGTTTTACCCACATAATAATGCCCACATCCTCCACATATTGCAATATAAACAATCCCTTTAGTGTTGCAGTTTCCCTTTTGAAGTTTCAATTTAAAAGGTGCCCCGTGTAAAATCAGGGTACTCTCCTTCAATATAAACTGATAGTGCCTGCATGTTCCACAGCATGTTGTACTCCTAGTTGGTATAATTGTTTAACTAAACTTTCCTCAAAGAGTGATTTGCAGTTCCTACCAGTTTTATAAATAAAATTTGGTTAATTACCCACAAATTTAAAAATTTCCATTCCTTTAAAAATTAACCAAGTTTTCATAATTATATTCTTTATATCTTTATTGTTTAGAGCATATGGGATCACCATCCCCTTATTGAAATTCTTATTCCTTTGGGGTGCTGTCCTCATTATTTAAACCATCTCTAATCTTCCTCTGCCTTATCCTAATGTTTTACTTAGCCTGCTGTCCACTAGGTGTCACTCTGTACACATCTAGACCTACAGTACTGATTATTCCCTTCCATATTCTTCGTAGTGCTCTGTGACCCACCCCCTTACACCTTACTATCTCTCTCCTTCTACTTGCTTGGATAATTTTTGATACTCCTCTCTGGATTCTGTTCTCATTCTCCGCCCCTCCTGCGCCTCCTCGGATCACTCTGGCTCCCCCCTACCCCCACCCCCCCCACCCCAGGGGTCTATTCACCTAGCCACACCCACTTACTCTTACAACCCATCCTGTTCACACACACTCCCCCTCCTTCCTCCACTGCTATACCAACCCACACAGACATAATACTCCTCCCTTACAAGGGGTGATATTCACCCCAACCCAGGCATCAACCTCCCCCTCTCAAGCTAAGCCCAACTTCAAACTATAATTCTGGGTGACTTTAATATAGATTACTATCAAAACCTCCTAACATTTAGAATAATACGCTAAAAAAAAACTTTTTAATAGTGACTTCAAAAAAAATCTCAAAATGCAAACTGGAACCTCATGAAATCACTTCCTCTTAATGAAGCAGTATCATTCAATCAACAAACTCCTTTCACCTGGGTACAGAAAAAACTCCCCTCCCCAATGGCAGAAACCAGAAACCCTAGCCATACTGCCTTTTAACACCTTTTTTTATTGCCATCAGCAACTCGTATACAATCTCTCTTCACAACATAATAACTAACTGTCAACATGGCTTTTGAACCCACCATAGCACCTCCTCTCCTGCCCTTTCCCTTTGTTGATCAACTACTATCAACTCAGATCTTTAAACTTTCTCCTCTGCTCTATTCATTGACTCACTATCATCCCACAAGCTACCCCCATCAATATGCTGGCGACTCCATTATTTGCTGCTCTCAGCATCTACCTCCGCCTCTCTCTCTAACTCAAACATCAACTAAACTGCTAGGAATAACCATCGACAAACAATCTCACTTTTGATCAACACATCAATAACGTCATCAAAACTGTTAATAAAAAAATCGGGATCATTATACCGTATCAAACCTTCCTTTCTACCAGAGCTACTATTGTACTATCCCATCCCTTATATCTACTCTCTTACGCCACCTCTCTTCACAACTAACCTTAAGAGAACCACCCTAAATAAACTACTAACTGTTTAAATGGCATTGCCGGCCGCCCACCATGCCACCCTTTTTTTTTTGAACACATCACAACACCTAAAAAAAACTAGGGTGGCTTGAGCTACAAAACTGTCTTTTACCATTGCTCACAAGATACTGCACAAACCTTATAATACCCCTTTACTTATACTATACTTTCTCAACTTTACTTTCTCTAATAATAATCACCTTCTTCTAAACTTCTAAACTCATGACCAAATCTGGCTGTAACTTAGCACAACTAGCTTCTCTGTTCACTAATACTGTAGGAAGGATATGGAATACCTACCCATTGATATCACTCTAATCCCTCCTTACCTCTCTTCAATCAAAAAAAATCAAATCAAATTCCAAAATCACTTCCTCACTGCCTCTGCTCCTGTGACTGACCTCTGACCTTCTACTTCTTTCTTCTTCTTATTACTATACACTATACTTATTACTTTATCCTCTTCCTTCTTCTCTTATGCTCCTCTTGTCTCTTCCTCTCTCTCTCCCCTTTCTCCTCTCCTGTCCTCTTTTTTCTCTCACTCCTTTTCTCACTAGACTATTAATTTTTCTTCTTTGTATTTTCTTTAAATGTATATTCTTTTTGTACTGAATTTATTTTATAATTTGTCTCCAATAAACAGTAGGGGCTTGTACTTGTTACCCCATCCAGCTTTCAATTCTACACATGTCATTTACCAGTTTTTTTGGGGTAGCCCCTCTCCAAAACCATTGTTTCAACTTCAAACAGTTCTAATTCGAAACACATACGGGCCGCTCTAACTAGTTGGCCTTTGAAAATATTCTGTTTCGTGTGTCCCAGATGACAACTATGATAGTCAAGATAATTATAGGAGAATGTCTCCTTCCTGTGTATAGTAGTTATAAACTTCCTTTTCATCATATACTTCATAAGGGTAATGTCCAAGCAATCAATAACATCCTCACTAAAGTTCCCCATAAATTAAAAAAAATGGCAAAACATTATTTAGATAATCTAAAAATAAGTCATTACTCTTGTTCTTGTCCCTCCAGATAATAAGGATGTCATCCAAGAAACGGAAATACCTTATCCACTTCCTAGAAAAACCATAGCTTAATACATGTTTTGCCTCCCAAAGCATACAGAACTAAATTTGCAAAGATGGGTGCACAACTTGTACCCATTGCCACTCCCTTTAACTGCTTAAAATAAGCCCCTTCAAATGTAAAATATCTGTTGTCCAAAATAACTTCCATAGCTAAAATAATAAAGTTTGTCAAGGTTTCATTTAAGTTTGTAAGGGTACGAATAGCTTCATGAAACAAACTCAGTCCCTCCTGGTGAGAGATAGATGTAAACAAATAATATCTATTGTAGCAAAGCAACATTGTTCACTAAACCATGATTGGTCAATTTATGCCAACAAATCCCATAAGTCTTTCAATAGCTAGTTATTAGATCCTATTACATTTTATGCACTCTGTCAATAAAGATCCCTAGTGAATAAGTAGACCCATTCTGTCCCGAAATAACTCTGAATGGGGGTTGTGACACATTTTTGTGGAAAAATATTTCAATTCAAGATCAGAATTAAAAAGCCAAATGTCATATAAAAATTCACACATCTCAAAACTACTGAACCCTATTAAGTTATAGTTGAGGACAATAGGGTAACCCTATATTAAGTTTCCTGAAACATGTATTTTATATATATATATATATATATATATATATATATATATGAATGTTTACAGTTATATATTCTGCTTTAGGTATGGTTGTGTACATATATTGTATTTCTTAATGATTTGACAATTTTTATACAAGACAAATATGGAGAAATACATGATATCATATGGAGAAATTGGAGGCTTTTGGCAACTGATGAGAAAACAGTAAACATAATAGGGTACAAACCTTTTTTCTTGTATAAAAATTGTTTGAATTTAAAAAGACAACTGTGTGGCGATAATCGTCCCATTTCTGTTGGTGTAAGGAGGTTTCAATCAGACAGGCTAGGTACTTATGCTTGCCGTAGCTGTCGAGCATGTCCAGTTATCTCTAAGGAACAGATTTTTAAACATCCACGTCTTAACTTCACTTTTAAGCCTAAAAGATATGCTGATTGCTGTACACAACATGTTGTATACTTAGCTACATGCCGGTTCTGTTGTAATTTTTATGTTGGCAAAACCAACAAAAGATTTAAGGACAGAATCCTTAGACATCTGTATGACATTAGAATAGGAAATGAGAAAAATACCGTAGCAAAACATGTTCGAGAGAATAAAGACCGTACTTTTACTGTTAGGGTACTTCGATGCATACAGATGAATGGTAGGGGGGTGACTTAATAAATGTCACAGAAACTGTTGAACTGCAGTGAATTTTGAAACTGCAGGCTGACAGATATCCAGGTGTTAATGGGTGTGTCTCCCTCAAACTAGCTTTGAAAGGGTATAAATTTGCCCCTAGAGTTGTGATTGGCAATGTGATTTTTTTAAGAAATATATGATTGGTTGCTTGTTTTATAAATACATTGTGTGTGATTTTCTTTTTATGATCTGAAGAAGTGTTTGGTATAAACACAAAAATGCTTATCTCTGATTTATTGCTTTGTTTGGATGCTATCAGCTGTGGTGGTCGTGCTAATTTTTTATGCACTTTCTATGTACAGCAACCAACTTAGCATTAGTCAGGATGATAGTATCACCCTAGTTAGACCATGGTTCAAGAAATCAGTAGGTGAAAAAGCATTTAGTAAACTTGGCCCAGCTTCAAAGAACCATCTACCTTCGGAAATAAGATTGCAAATAAAACTTGATGGTTTCAAGTCAAAACTTGAAAAGAATTTGTGGGCTGTATGTCTAATTGTTTTTGAGTCACAGGATTACAAAGAGCTGTTTCTGTAGCAACTAGCTATTTATTTGCTGATGGCAATAAATATCATAACAACTCAAAAGAAGTTTAGCACATTCCTGTAAATGGTGTAACTATGTTAGTTGCATTAAATGGATAGCAATCAGTCATACCTCTCAACCTGGAAACATCAAAAATCTGGACAAAGGCCCATGAAAAATAGGTACACATCTGTACGCTGATTAACATAAAATTTGCATGCATAATTATGTAACCCCGCCCACTCCGATGGAATTGTGGGATACCAACTTTTAAACACAAACTGAGGAACAGACAATATAGGATCATGAAAGACAAAAACAGAACAGTGTTTTATTTATATTAATATTCGAACTTGTATCGAGCTTTGAACTTGTGCAAAATTAAAATACAATTTTCTTTTATAAAAATAAAATCAACTGCTTCAGCCTTCTACATTAATATTGAATAACACAAAATATAACCAGAACAAAACTCTTATTTATATTAATATCTGGCTTGTATAAAACTAAAATACAATTTCCTTATATAAAAATAAACTTAACTACCACTGACGTACTTTTTAATTTGAGTTTCCAGTTTACAAAGACAAGTCAAACCTCTTAATAGCTGTTTTAGACTAGTGTCAATGGAAACAGATGAAGGATTGTGGCATTTCATTATAACTTGTAGTTTAACAGATTTCTTTACCACCTTAATACAGATGGTCTCATTGCAGATATGTGGACTGGCACCATTTGCTATTAATGTCTTAATTCTAGTCTACATCTTTCCTCATGTACCTAGTGTGAATGCTGTGTCAGGCACCTTTAGGGATCACCATTGCAAATTAATGTACTTTTTAAAATGATTTGAAATGTATAACAATACAGAATTTCATTATAATACTTCTCAGGGAAAGTATAATATTAATATACTTTGAATACATAATCAGGTATTACACCTTTTTAGAACTCACTCATTACTGGTATCCAAGAAGAATAAACAATGCACAATTAATATTTAGCATTCAGATTAATCCAACTCTTAACATAGCAGAGTCATAATTTACAGTTTTATAGTAATTATATATTGATATTTTACAAGTTACACCCCCTTCCCATAAAACTGTGGCATTTACCATAGTAAGAACAAATCAAATCACCTGTTGGATTCTGTACCTCTTATTTGGTTGTCACAAAGACACTCTGTCTCATTAACTTTTCAACAAACAAAAAGCTCTAGCAGTTTGTTCAAATATGCACAAGTACCAAAATGAAACATGACCCCAAGACCCCCCACTAATCCTTACTGCGCATTATGAAAGTAACTGCTGCTGATATGTGGTATGTGGTGTTCCTGGCAAGGTATTAAACAGGTTAGTTTATGCTTTACAACTCCAGCAAACTACAACACTTAAAGTTTACTTTTAGATTCAGAGACAGGTTTGCTGCCTAGGTCAGTGACTCACATTTTTAATCATCTGATAAGGGCTTCAAGAGTAATTTGTGGGTCCACAAGATAACCAGCTAAACTGTTGCATCCATTAAAATTAGTGAGTCTCCTTCATAGATATTAATTATGGCCTTTAAAAGGACAACATGGTACTTTAACTAGATGTGCACTCACTGGGAAGGAATTAGAAATGTTGCTGTAAAATTCAGGAAAATACGTTTTCCCCTTCAACCATGTGAAAGGAAAGTATTTAAAGGGAGTGTCTGTGTCTGCTTTGGGATGTGTAAGCAGCTTAACTAGTCTGAACCATGAAGCCCTTATGTTACAGTTTATAGCCGAGCAGCAAAGGCAAGTATTTATCCATACTAATATGAAAACATTTGTCTTAACACCCTTTTGTATGCTATGATTCCAAGTAACAAGGGGAAAAGCCACCAGCCACCCCCCCAAAAAATGTTTTCTACACAAGTCTGAGTAAACTTACACAACAGAATGAAAATGCCTCATGTAAAACAAATGTGAAATAAATGCTGGAGACTGAATGGTGAATGTAATGAAAACATTTTCTCTTGACAGTTTTTGAAGGTTACCATTCCAAGTAAAAAGGGAAAAAAGACCAACACATTCTGTTTATACAGAAGTCTTATAATCAACTTAACAAAACATAATGAAAATGTCACCACACTTAAAATGTGAAATAGATGTTGAAGACAAAGGTGAATGCAGTTAGTGGTTGTTCTTACACCACCCAAAGTGCCAGTTTTGTAATTAGTGCTGGCAAACAGTGCAAACACTGCATGCAGCAATGACAATTAAATGGGATCAAGACCAATAGTCTGCATTCTCCACAGTACACAAACTAAAGCAAACAAACTTAAAAACATGCACAGCACTCAGCAAATCAGCTGATGGCCACTTTAGCCATCTTTTATTATTTTTTGCTTTTTTATTTTAGATGTGTGTGCTAGTGTGTGCTAGTATTGCAGTTAAACATTTGCTAACTTGCAATGGCACAAATGAATTTTATTGCTTTAATTAAACATGACTAACATGACCACACAGAAGTAAGTAAGTAGCGTAATTAAAATTCACTTTAATACAACTCACTTTTCACTTTAGCAATTATTGAGACACCATTTTCTTCAGTTTTTCTTGCCCCCCAGATGTCAGGCCCCCCAAAGAGTAGGCTAAAAAAAATACAACAAAACATGCATGCACCAAAATACAAGCAAATACACCACATAGGTTGTATAGAATACAGAAATACAGAGTTCCAGCAAAAAAAAAAGGGGTGGGCTAGTGCATTGCCTGGACTACAACAGTGAATACCAAGGACATTCTACATTTATGGTAAGTGTACACAACTGTACTATGTTCTTCGTGTTTCACTGTTGCAGTCATTACAACTGGGTTGAATCCCAAAGCTAAGGTTGGGAGGCTGGAGCTAAATAGCATTAGGAGTGGCTAGAAGGCCCTGCAGAACTGCAGTGGCAAAGCCTGCCCTAGATTTAGAGTAGAGAGGTAAGTGATACTGCTTTGTGAAGGTGTGCACTGAACTCCAAGTGGCAGCCTCTAAAATATCTTTGGTTGGTACCCCCTGAGGAAGGCTGCTGAAGTGGCTGCTGCTCTGGTCGAATGTAGCCTAATGCCCTTAGTTACTGGCTTGCCATGTTGTGAATAGCAGAAACGAATGCAGTGGCCTATCTACTTTGAAACAGTATGCTTTGAGATAGCCTTTCCTTGTGATCCTGCTGCATATGCCACTAGTAATTGCTCTGTCTTTCTGAAAGCTTTGGTTCTGTTCAAATAGAAGTGTAGCTGTCTGTGTATATCCAAAGAATGCAGAATTCTCTCCCCCTTATTCTGTGGGCTTGGATAAAAGGTAGGCAGATGAATAGTTTAGTTAAGGGCCACAGTGGACACTACCTTAGGCATAAATGTTGTGTTCGTCCTCAGAGAAACCCTGTCTGGATGAAAAATGATAAAAAGTTCCACAGCCATGAGTGCCTGTAGCTCTGAGACTTGTCTTGCAGAAGTTATTGCTAGGAGCAGAGCTGTTTTCCAAGATAAAAACTTTATATCAGCTGTAGCAGCTGGCTCGAAAGGAGGCAGGGTGAGTTTTTCCAAGACATAATTAAGGTCCCATGCAGGTATTGGTGATCTCCTTGGAGGCCTTAAATTTTTGGCCCCTCTAACTGCCTTAATAAAGGATGAGAAAAGATTGGCGGCTCTGAATTGTAATGAACCGAAATTGCAGAGACATGAATTTTTACAGATGAAAAAGATATGCCTTTGTCCAGCATCTCAGTCAAGTATTGCAAAATCTGAGGAATAATTGGTACAGCTGTGTCAATTCCTAGTGCCTGGTTGCAAGCACAGAATCTCTTCCATTTTCCAGCATAGGATTTTCTAGTACTAGGCCTCCAGGCCTCCAAAATGACATCCATCACCGCTTTAGTGAGAGGTGTGTTTTGTATGACTACATTATCCGCCATGTTGCCAGATTTAAGGTCTTGAGTTGGCTGTGCAGGATCTGATTGTTCTGCTGGGACAGTAGATGAGGCACTTGAGGTAAGGTCCAGGCTGGGCATTGAGACAGGTTCCTTAGGATTGGATACCAGTACTGGTGTGGCCAGTCTGGGGCAATCAGTATCATTTTTTGCTTCTCCTGTCTGACCTTTAGGAGTACCTTGGGGAGGAGAGGCAAAGGAGGAAAGGCATATACTGTTAAGTTTTACCATCTGAAAGATAGGGCATCCACTTTCTATGCTTGTCTGTGATAAGTCCTTGTGCAAAATCTCTTTAGATGGCAGTTGTGATGTGAGGCAAATAGATCTATGTCCAGGCATCCCCATTTCCTTGTTATCATGCTGAAGACTAGTGGATCCAATTTCCACTCGTGGGGATCCATGAGGTTTCTGCTTAGTTCGTCTGCCAGAGTATTTATCTTTCCTGGCAGGAATTGTGCCTGCAGATGAACTTGGTAAGTCAATGCTGTGTCCCACAAAGTCATGGCTAGTCTGCAAAGGGGTTAAGAATGAGTGCCTCCCTGCTTGTTTATGTACCACATGACCATGGTATTGTTTGTCTTTATCAGTAGTTGTCCCGGATGAAATAGGTGCTTGAAGGCTGTCAGGGTATTTTGAACAGCTAGCATCTCTTTTTGATTGATATGTAGATGCATTTGGTTTGTGGACCATGCACCTTGAATACATCTTCCTGCCATGTGGGCTCCCCAGGCATAATCCGATGCATCCGTCATTAATGTCTGTGTGGCTGGGGGGGGAGAGTGAATGGCTGTCCCTTGTTCTGGTGACAGGCCTTCACCCACCATCGAAACTCCTGTTGCAGGCAGGGAATGAGAGTAACTATTGTTTCTAGGCTGTGGCAATGTTGAATCCAAACACTTTTTAGGTAGCATTGAAGTTTCCTCATATGCAGTCTTGAATATGGAATTAGTAGAATGCAGGATGCCATGAAGCCCAAAGCCTACAGATATTTTCTTGCAGATAACTGGGCCTTTGTTGCCAATAGTTTGTAATAGGTAGTCAGTTGTCGTTTGTCTGGCATGAGATAAGCCATCTGGGCAGTTGTATTTAAGCTTACACCCAGGAATATTATCTCTTGAGAGGGTACTAGTTTTGATTTCTGTTCTTTGACTGTGTACCCTAGGCATGGTAGTAATCTCTTTACAAATGCCAGATGCTGTAGTAGAATGTCCTTGTTCTCTGCTTGAATGAGGCAGTTGTCCAAGTAAGGATATATTTGTATTCCTCTTTGTCTGCAGTATGCAATTACTGGTGCCAGGCACTTTGTAAAGACCCTGGGTGCAGTAGATAAGCCAAAGGATAGTGCAGAGAATTGGTAGTGCATTGAGCCAGCTTTGAATTTGAGGTATCTTCTGCATGTTTGTCTGATTGGAACATGCGGGTATGCCTCTTTTAGATCTAAAGTCACAAGCCAAGCCTTCTTGCCCAACATGGGCAGAAGCTGCTGTAGAGTCAACATTTTGAATTTTGGAATATCCAGATATGTGTTTAGAATAGACAGGTCCAGTATTGGTCTCCAGGCTTTGTCCTTTCTGTGTATCAAGAACAGCCTTGAATAGAATCCTTGTCCCTGCTCTTGCTCTGGTACTTGTTGAATGGCCCTCATGTCCATGAGGGATGAAACTTGTTTTTGTGCCTCTGCCCATTGATTGTGTGGCAGGTCTGGCATACCGTTTGGCCTTGGCAGGGTGTGGAAGTGGAACCTGTAGCCTTGTGATACTATAATTAGGACCCATTTGTCCTGGGTGATCATGTGCCAATTTTGTGAAAAAAGTGCTAGTTTTCCCCCCAGAGGAGCTTTCAAAAGAGAAGTGCTTTGTGCTGGAAGGGGGAAGTCACTGAGACTGTTTCCTGTATGGCTGTGATTTTTCCTCTCCGCTCTTGGAGGTAGAAGCACCCCATTGTTTAGGCCTGTATGAGCCTTGGGGCTTTGATCTGCCTCTGGGGCATCTGTATCTGCCTCTTTGTGGCCTATCTGACACTGGAAAGGGCCAATTCTTTGTAGGCCAGTTCCTGATAAATCTGGGAGGCTGTACCTGCAAGAAATCCTTAACTGTATGCATAGATTTAGTTTTGTCCTCCATTTTCTTCAACACCTCTTCTGCTTTAACATCAAACAAAGTATCATGCTGTAATGGAGCATCTAATAGTTTTGCTTTAACATGTTCAGGAAGATTCTGTTCTTTTAACCAAGCATACCTCCTAATGACAGAACCTGTAACAGCGGCCCTGCAGGAGGCCTCTAGAAAATCAAAACCACATTGCAAAGTATACTTTACAACTTGTTCAGTTGCATGCAATAAATCCTGCATTTCTTTGTTGTCTGCACATTCTGTATTGGTTAACATTTTCTGTTTAAGCAATGACATAAGATATTGCTGATATTTAAGCATATGAAATTGGCAATTTAAAGCTCTTACAGCCAAGGTAGCAGAAGTATAAATCTTTTTACCCCATCTGTCTAGGGCCCTAGAATCCCTATCAGAGGGGATAGGTTTTTTTGCAGTAGAAGCCTTGACCCCTTTGGGACCCTGAGAGATAGTTTCTGGGTCTGCAGCAGGGTTTTTATAAAGAAATTTATGTGAATCAGGAACCCTATAGTATCTGTCTGGCTTAACAGGAGCTGGTGGTAGAGAGTCTGGAGATAGACTGGACTCTGAAAATACATCATCTACAATGTCTAAAACAGGAGGGATAGCCAGGGGCCTGTGCTGAGGCAATAAAAGGAAGTCTCTGAGCCTTTTCCTTGGATTCTGAGTAATCTTGGCTGTCCCAGTGGAAATGCTCCCTCATAGTATGCAGTGTCTCCCCAAAAGAATAATCCTCAGAAGGAGAGGCTGAAGGGATAGATTCTTCAGCATCAGAATCCTCATAGGGAGGAATAGAATATTCCTGTTCAGAGGAGGAAGCAGAGTAAATGGAAACCTGGTCTGAAGATTCATAATCTAATTCTTGCCTAGGCCTCTTATCAGGAGGGGGATGGGAACCCCTGATCAAAGTAATTAGGTCTTCGGCCATTTTAAGCATCTGTTTTTGAGGCATGTAGGCCTGTCCAGGAGAATGCTGTACTTGTTTTTGTCTTTAGAACTGCTTTAGTCTTTGCCTTTGAAGCTGAAGTATGTTTCACATATAACTGTGTAGGCCTGAAAACACCCTCAGAAGCCGATGCCTGCTCAGCGGCTCCAGACCCATCTGAGGGAATAGTTTCCAAGTGTCCAATACCTTGAGTTTCCAGCGGCCTAGTCGGCTCCACGTGGGAGTCGGAAGCGGCCTGTGGCTCTGAGGTAGCAGGCGTCAGGGGCTGCGAAAGCGCCTCACTGAGAACCGGTGAACCGGCGACAGGCCTAGCAGAAGCCTCGTTGTCGGTTTTGGATCTTGGATGCCTGTCCTTTTCTTTGTCTTTGCGCTTTTTATAAACTCCGGTAGTCGGCTGTTCTGACGGCATTATATAATTAAATCTTCTGCCAAAGTAATGGAATGCAAAATCGTACCGACGCTTAATAGTGCGTTGGTTAAATCTAGCACAAAGCCGACAACTAGCAACGTTATGGTCTGGGCCTAGGCAAAGAATACAGTAAGAATGAAAATCCTTATGATATATTTGCTTCCCACAAGAAATACAATTATTAACTTTTTCTGACATAGGTCTGGAGCAAGAAAAAAGTTTCCCCAACGGGGTACTTAGCTTTAATGAAGACTTCGGATCTGAAATTCGAATTTGAAAAACTCACGAGTCGGCCGACCGGCACTTGCGAACTGCTTTTGCTTCGGGCACCCGGTGTGAGCTTCATCTTATATACCCCTGTCGCACTGACGTCAGGGTGGAGGTGACAGCAACCGACACCGGACCTAGACTTTGGAATTCAGGCCGACTGAGGGTAGCCTGCCATCAAGATAACCCAATTGTAATGACTGCAACACTGAAACATGAAGAACATCAGACCTTTATTTATTTATTTATTTATTTTGGGGGAGTCCTGACTTTTTAAGTTCTTGTATCAGAGAAGGTAATGATATGACCATAAAAAGCACAGCATAAGGACAGGGGGTGGGTGTAAATAACTTTTAACTATTCTCTATAAGAATGCAAGAATGAGAAGCCTTGAGAGCACATAGTACATCTTAAAGCCACTTTGGGTCAGTTTTTAAGACTTCACTTTCAGCTCTCTTGAAAAGTCGTAATACCACAGACTGCAATTGTGGTAATTGTAGTGAAGGGGAGTCAGTCACAGCTGGCCTGGGATGTGAAAGAACTAATAATGATATGCTTTATGAGGAAAGCTGCACTCAGAGTCCAACTCATTCATTTACAACAGCCTCCCCTTAAAAATCAAAGCTGGGACACCAAATGACATGCAAAGGAGTAGGTAGGATTCTACCTAAATATGAACACATTCAGCTGAACAGCAACACAAAATCTACCCACATCCGTGAAGGTACAACTACTTTTTACCTGTCTGCTTTAAATAACCACATGCAAACATTGCATATCCAGACTCTGGACCAAAATATATCAGAACTCAGTTTGACCAGCTCAGTGAAAACCCAATTTCCTGTAGAAAGTGCCACTTTCTGAGCCTATTAAATTATATGGAAAAATGCAGTTTTCTCCATTCCACCCAGAGCTGAGTTACTGTAACAGTGTTTCCTCAGTTCCAAACATTATGTACACATCCAAAAACTCTGTGAAGTTCATCGCTCTGTAACTGACTAACGGTAACGGATCACACTACAACTTTTTACATAAACCTCCCAACTTGCCTTACCCGTAATGTAGACAACAAAAATGGTTTAGGGTAACATGACAAACTTAATGCCAAACCCATTTTATTGTGGTTTACTTTAACAATACCACTTTATTTCAGCTGTACCTGTCTTCTGACCTGATTAACAGGAGAATAAAATGACTTACTTGACTCTCCTTGCTGTGACCACGTTGCTGCACACACCCCCTCCAGCTAAGCAGAAAGCCTACAGGCTGGCAATCTACTCATGAAGCTGACATCATGGTGCACACCCCTGCCTGTGATGACATCAGCAAAAATTCAAAAAAAAAGGCAAATTCAGGAATTAAAGGGGACACTCCATTATTCTGACCTCAAAACCGGTAAATACCGAGGAATTTGGTACGGTTGAGGGGTATGTAATCAGTTTATGTATATTATTTTTGTGAATTTAATTGCGTCATTTTATCCACTATTTCTTCATTGTGCTAATAACTCTTGTTACATATGCAGTCTAAGTGGTGTGGCAGGCAGCACACTCACCTTTGGTGCAGAAAGCTGAGAGTTCTATTCCCACTGCAGGTGACTGGATTACTGCCACTACAGTGCAGCATAAGGGGGGCTGCTGCTCTCCAGCATGTATCTTCCTTTAAATCAGATGTTAAACCAAGACCCCAGTTGGTGGCAGCTTGGGTGGATGTAAAAGATCCTATGGCACCTCTCAAAAAAGAGTAGCGGAAGTCCTTGACCCCTGACCAAATTTCCTCTATTAGTATAGTATAAAAGAGGATACGAGTCTACTGGGACTAACATGGTCAATAACTGATAGATTAATAAACTGCTTGCTTGTTTATAGTGTTATCAATATGTTTTAACATTTTTGTTTTAGTGTTGCTTCTCTGGTTACCTGGGAGTATGTTCTTTGTATGTATGCTGTTAGTCCAAATGTATAAATGTCAAGCCAGAAATATCAAATGCACACCATACATGACTATAGACTTAAGACGAAGTTCAGGTGTGGTAGGTCAGGTGATATATTATTGATGATTAGAGAAAATAATAGATGAAGGACAGATCCTTGTGGAATTCCTATTTAAATAGTGCTGTCATTCAAAAGCCAAGTTCCTAGGTGTACTTGGAATGTTCTGTTTTTTGCAGATAAATCTGAAACCATCTTATTGTATTTGGGTCTAAACTGAATTTGCTAAGTTTGTAAGGGAGCAAGTTATGATTAACTGTTTTAAATGCTCTTGTCATATCATTGAATAGACTCCCTATGAGTTTTGAATAATTGATATTGTTAGAAATGGTGCTGCTGTGCATAATGCTGCCATAGAACTGAAAGCATTTCTGAACCCAGATTACTATCACAAATAAGTCCATATTTGTTTATGTGAGCCCAGAGCTGTTTGCATATAAATGTTGTAAAGGTTGTTGTTTGTTTTATTGTTATAGGGTTTCCTATAGGTCTGTAATCTTTCTGTTCCTTATGGTTTTCTTTTTGGGGAGGGGAATGTTGTGCAAGTGCTTAAAAGCTGTGGGGAAGTAAGTCAGAAATGAGAGGCTGAATCTATCAGAGAGGTGCTGCTATGAAGGGAGCTGGCATTTTCATGATTTTTCATTTATGATGAGAAGAGCTGTTTTGACTTCCTTAACAGTAAGTTGCCTAAAGTAAAATGTTGGGCTGTAAGCTGCTAAGGTATATGTCTGCGAGGACTGAATTTGGGAATCTTGAATTGTATTGTCGATTGGTTGGGGGTCTGAACATAGATGTAGTTTTTGGTTATTTCATTAATAGTATCTATTAGGACGTTTCTATATACTTTAACATAGGATCATAGAATCATAGCAGGTTACTAGTCAGATAACCCTAGAGCCTTTTAAGCCTAGCAAATGATGCCCCAATTTTTCCAAATATCAATGCCAGTGGGCTAGAAGGGGTCTATATTATATTGTACGCTCAGAAGAGCGAACGACACATAATCGACTCCATGTAAGCAAAAGCTTACAACGTTGAAACCTCAGAACAGTGATTTTTTTCAAAGGAAAAAAAATCACTGTTCCAAAACAAAACAAAAAAACTGCAAAACATTGCATAATGTGGGGGGCTGTGCCACCCTCACCCCCCTACTTAAATATACCAACTGCGAGATCACACTACAGTGCCGAAAAGGCAAAGTAGTGAAAGCAGCCAAACAAATTCTTTCACAGGGAAAGAATTCGATGAAAAGCCTTTCACTATTTTGCCTTTTCGTGGTTTTCAGTTCGACAAAGATGCATTTGATAACCTGCGTCTGTGACAGCGTAATAGGGAGCCGGCTAGAACAGTTTTGCTATATGCCTCTATAAACTGCCCCTGTTCATCAAGGCCACAGAATACAAGCCAGGATGAATTTTCAGTATCCACCAACTGGCCCAAACTGCATTTGAACAGGCTTAGGGAGGAGCTCTGTTTCACATGAATGGAGTCTGTTCCTGAGAAGGGGTAATATCTGAGACACATACCTGTCCCACCAACATGTTTTGTTTATGTCTCAGATGAGGTTTAGATTCTCAGATCAGGTAATGTTAGTGCTGTTTTATGACTGTGGAGATCCATCAGGGCTGGAGCAGAGAATGCCTTATAGATTAGGCATTGATCACCCTTCAGTATTCTGTAGGAGATTGAGCACAGAACAGAGCTTTAAGGACATATTATTTACACCCTGTATTCTTTTAGTGAGGAACCTTTGTATGCCTGGTTGGGTACTTGCTGAAGGGTGCAGTGTAGCTGATTATTGTAAAGCTATAACAGGACTATGATCTCCTTAGTTCTGGATGAGATGCCCTTACTTATTTACTTAAGTGTGCCACACAGAAGGATTTTCTAACTAACATGGACACATGGTGATCAAAGTTCAGGTTACTGTCAACCTAACCATTGGGTTAGACCATTGGGTCTGCTCTTAGGGGAGTCTGCTCTTAGGGGAGTGTTATCACTGTTGTAAACTGCAGGGGTAGTCATCTTCCTAAATGGTATAATTATGTTGTTGTTTTTTTTACCTTAAGATTTAGATCATGGCTCTGGCACCAGTTTGTCTGTGTTGGACCATCCTGGAGGATATCTACATCATTGGGGGAGTCAGTGATTGCAGCCAGCTTTCCAAAGGCCCTCTACATCAACCTTGACTTCAGAGAAGTATATTCCAAACAGGAGAGGTCCCAGTACCAAGTCTAGTGGGACACACAAGAAATAGGCTTTATGGTGGAGGTAGAGTCCCCCACTGTAACTTCACGTGTCCTGTCTGTGAGCCATTTGACTATCATTGGGTGACAAAGGGATTTATGCATTTGTCTGTAATACCTAAGTGAGGTATAGTATCATATGCCTTTGCCAGGTCAAGGTAGGCAGTATGTACCATTTTGCCCTTGTCCATGGCTCTAGTGACCTTTTCAAAGTCCACAAATTTAGGTAGTCATGACCTACCCTTGATGAAACCAAACTGGAATGGGTCTAATGTTTGAAGCTTCCCTGTGTCTTTGTTTTCAGGTCCACAATAATTCTTTCCATGGCCTTGCATATAGAACTAGCCAAACTTCCTTAGAAGTATTGATTGTCCACCTTAGTGCAGAGAAATGATCATTGCAGCCCTCTGTTCTCTAGGAATGAAGCCTATCTGGAGGCTGTGGTTGAAATGAGATTCTAGTAGACCTGACAGGTCATGTTTCAAGCTGTTTCTGAGGCAGCCAGGACCCACTGAAGCAATGTTGTTCAGCACTGGAAAGTGTAGTGAGGACCTGTTCTTTAGTGAGAGTTGGGGGAGAAATGTCAGAGGGTATTTCCTGGAGGGAACTGGGGGGGTGATAGGAGGTGAACTTGGAGCTATATTTATTGGCTAGTGAATCTGTTATATCCACGGGTTCGGTATAGGAAGTTCCATTTACTATTAGTTCAGTATACTGTTGGGTGTTCCCTTTAAGGTTAACTACATAACTAATAAAATGTCTTATGGTTGTCCTTAGCCTGGGAGGCTATTTTTGCCTCAAAGCTGGCTTTGGTGGACTCGTACCTCTTCACCTGGAAATATCAGAAGTCTGGATAAAGGCCCATAAAAATAGGTACAACTGGCCAAAAATTGAGACACTGATTAACATAAAACTTGCATACATAATCATGTAACCCTGCCCATTCTAACGGAATTGTGGGATACCAACATAATGAATGAAGTCACCAAATAATAATAAATAATAGCTAACATTTGAATTTAAGATTTCATATCCCTCAAAAAATAGACAATAATGCAAAACCTAACTACCCGAGTTTACAGGAGCAATATTTAAAATTTGTCCCTGGTTTTGCACCTTTGTCCCACCATTATTTTTGGCTTTGTCCAGATTTCTTGCTCAGAGATTGAGAGGTATGCCCATTGCAGACATGTTTTCTAACATTTCACGTTAACAACATTATTGACAGTGCTTTCTCATTCAAAGACTGAACCAAACAGCTACTAATACAGTATCCTTGCCGTGAAACAAAAATAGGACTACAAGAGGTAGAGAGGCCTACTCCACCTACTTGACACACAAATACACAAATTCACAAATTTTAGGACAACTCAGTGTAATCTTTCTGCAGCACGTTATATAGTTCACATGCAAACGGCATTTTTAAAATTCATAAATTATGAAAATAAGATCCTACTGTCATGAAAACATGCAGTGATGGTTCGGATATTTAAATTGCACCACAACACAAACTGTACAAATATACCATCACTAATAATAAACAAAAATAATAAAAATAAATAAATAGAAAGTGCAAAACAAGACAAACTGTTGTTATTTATTGGAAATTTCAGAGTCAGCAAATCATTTACACATTCACAGTTTACTGCAAAAATAATACGAGACTAATAATATACAGCATTTGGTTATTTGGGGGTCCTAAAACCAAGTTCCAGTGCAATATTAGCCATTTCCAAAATGTAGTCTAGCAGTCACACTATGCTCCTCCCTCTTCTTAAAATAAGGCTGTGGTGAATACATATTTTAAAAAGAGGGAGAAGCGTAGGGTGACGTACAAGAGTGGAGGGAGATGCACACAGGTGGATTATATCCTGTGCAGGAGGGCCAGTCTGAAGGAGATTGGAAATTGTAAAGTGGTGACAGGGGAAAGCATAGTTAGGCAGCATAGAATGGTGGTCTGTAGGATGACGTTGGTGATCAAGATGAGGAGGGGAGAATGAGGCCAGTGCCAAGGATCAAATGGTGGACATTGAAAAGGGATGACTGTAAGGTGGAATTCAAGGAAGAGTTAAGACAGGCACTGGGTGGCAGTGAAGAGTTACCAAATAGCTGGGTAACTACAGCAGAGCTAGTAAGGGAGACAGCTAGAAAGGTGCTTGGTGTGACATCTGGACAGAGGAAGGAGGACAACGAGACCTGGTGGTGGAATGAGGAAGTACAGGAGAGTATACAGAGGAAGGGCTGGGTGAGGAGGGAGGGGGGACTGAGAGAGAGAAAGAAGAAAGTAGGAGTATAAAGAGATGAGGTGCATTGCAAAGAGAGAGAGAGGGCTAAGGGAGGAGGATTATGAAGGTTGTAAGGGTTGTATGAACACTGGACACTAGAGGAAGGAGGGACCAATTACCCAGAGGACAGACTGAGGAAGGATGAATGGCAGATAAGAAGCAGATAAGGGTGGTAGGGAATAATGACAAGCGAGGAGGAGGTGTTGAGCAGATGGAAAGAGTATTTGAGGGGTGAGGAATTGAAGCTGATAGATGAGAGAGAAGAGAGGGAGAGGAATGTGGGGATGATGTGGGAATCTGAAGTACATGGAGGAACAAAGAGGGAAGGAAGAGGATATGAAGAGATGAAGAAGATGAAGAAGGGAACAGATGTGTTGGAGGTGACATGTGGAGAGCATGTGAGAGTGTTGAGGAGTTTTAGTCAGATTTTTTAATGAGATTGTTTAATGAGTGATTGAGTTAGGAGTGATGCCTTAGGGTGGAGATGATTTTTTTACGACATTTTTTGAATAAGGAGGATGATTAGAGCTAACTTAAACTACAGAGGAGGGATTAAATCAGTCAGACAGCAGAGTGAATTAGGAGAGAGAGAGAGAAGTGTGGTGTAAAAGAGTGGTGATGATATGTTTCATAACGGGAATGAGCACTACAGATGCGATGAAGGAACAACTATATGACCCAGTCCCAGAATTCCTGGTCTTACCTTGACTGTGATAAAATCTGGGGTCCTAGATTTTATCCATGCCTGTCCTTCCATATTTTACATTTTCATGACAATAGACCTTTGACAAATTATGCAGGTAGGAATGGTAAAAAAAAAAAAAAAAAAAAAAAACCACAAAAAAGGAAAAAAAAGGATGCCAGAGTGCAGCCCCCACAGGTGGAGTGAGTGAAAAGAATAAAAAAAAGGAGTATCAGCACAAGTTAGTACTTTGAAGTAAGTAAAAAAGTGAACCCACTGAAAAAAAAAAAAAAGGTTGTGTTCTTTTCTGTTTCTCAAAAGCTACTGCTCCATTAACTAATGTGTTGAGTTCAATAGTACAGTGTTATCTAAACTAAATCAATTGTAAAAAGAGAAAAAAAAGTAACCCAAAAATCAGGACCTTTTCTTAAATGTTTATATTTAATTCACCCATTAATAAACTGAAGAAATTTGTGTTGATGTATATTTCTAACTAAAGCAATTGATGAAATGTGATAAATCTTGTTCTTGTGTTCTGTTAAATGTCTTGTACTGGTACCTGTAATAATTAACATTTTAATTTTAAATCTAAACTATATTTTATTTAAGCATTAAATTAATCTTAATAGAATAATGTAATTATGTTGCGAGCAGCTAGGTAGGCAGTTTAGCACAATGGATGGTAAACTGCAAACTAGTACACCTCCAGGGGCTGAATACACACACAGGCTCTGAGTCTGAAGGGCAGTCAGGCACTGCTTCAAGAAGCCGATGTCATCACGCATGTTCAGGCACCGCTTCAATAATGCAAACACACATCACAAATGTTGCTGAAGCTGCAACAAAGGATAAGCTTGCAGCTTCAATAAAGGAACTTCCTTTTCTTGAAGCCAGTGTTTTGCAGTTTTGATTGCAGATGTTGTTTGTGATGCGTGATTTCAGCAGAAAAATGTGCTTAAAATGATGTCAGTCAAGAAAATTGGTCATCATTCATGAAAATTCACCATTGGTTCCAATCAGTTGCCCTCAAGACCGAGGGAAAAAAAAAACATTAGGTAATGGTGGGTATGGGTAACTTTGACTGGTTGGTAGGGTTGAAATGAGTTGGTTTGAGAGTTTTTTTGGGACTGTTGATTTGTCTTTTTCTTTTTGGACATAACCCCTGATATTTTTGGGGTCCATTTTTGGACTTGTTTTTTTCTGGATTTCGGAGTGGAGGTTGTTGTTTTGGTGTTTCTTTTGGGTTTTTTTGTTTTTGTTGTACTGTTTTGTGTTGTATAGGGTTCCCAATTTCTATTCAGTTTGGTTATACTGAGGCTTGGTTGGGGCTATCTGATCTCAGTAGGGAATAGTTAAATACTTCAATTATAGGTATGTTAAGTAATTAAATGTTCCGGGAATTTAGAGAGTAAATTTTAACTTACTAAGGTCTGAACCAGCCAGTGATTTATGGCTTATAAAAGGGGAGGAAGGAGTCTCTGATTTACATGAGGATACCAGCAACAATGAGTACCAGAGTATTGATATTTGTAGTATATATGCAGAGTCACCATGCACTGGAAGTGCATTTTTCCATTGAGCCTGCATGTTAGTATTTGTGCATGCACCCCAGTTTATGATGGAATATTGAAGCTTTAATGTTAGTGGTATCTGCTTGCAAGGAATGTTTGATGAATTGTGTGTGACTCCAGTACATGCGGGTATGTAGTATGGTTATCCTGGGTCATAGTTAGCTACCTTTAGTTAGCAATGAAATGGTATGGGACTTTACCTAAGGTTAGTTGGACATGGAGTAGCTCAAGAATCTTATAACATTTGACCAATCTTGAGGTGTATTTGCTTTTTATGTAGCTTGATACACCTCTACCCATTGTCCCTTCTTTCACGGTAGCTGGTCTAAATGTGCAGAAGGCATTATAGCCTTGTACTGCCAGGGTGCCTTCTGCAGCTTTAAATCATGTCTCAGTAACTACACAGATGTCAACACTCTCCAGGGTTAGGAATTCTTCCAGGGAGTGGAGCTTGCTTCTTGCTGAGACTCCCAACACTGAACAGTGACGCCTTTAGTTTATCTTGCATAGAATTTACTATGTTGCAAGGTTTATCAGATTGATATGGCCTAAAAAAGACATTATAGGGGTGGATAATGTTTTGGCTAAGATGAAAGTCTAGCGAGGACATGTGTGGACCATTCCTGGCAAAGCAGCATGGTCTGTCAATGCTGACAAATATTGGACCACCTTAGAATGACAACAGTAACTAAGCCAATTGTTAAAGCCAATCTTCTTCTGTTTATATTGTGGTTAATCATTCCTGTTTTCTTAATCAGCTGATTATATGGAATCATCAATGCTGCCTGTTAAAATGTTAGCTCTTTTTAGAAGTGTTTTGGGTCAGAGGCTAGAACAGTCTGTCTGTCTCTAAGAAAGGAGGCCATTGCTGCATTGGTGGCAGTTATGTCCCCTTTCTTGAAGTAGCTATATTTTTCATGTAGTTTGTTTGAGGGCTGCTATTTCCATTCAATTTCAGGCTGAAGCTCTGGATTTAAGTAATTGTTTTATTGCTGTGAAAGCAGAGGGTTTTCTGCCTCCTTTAATTCTTTTTTACAGCTGGGAAGATAGAGGCCTGAATATGGCTCAAAGTTTCTAAGAACTGGGTAAAGTCTGTGTTTGGATCTGTGAAGATGTAAATAGTGGACCAATCAATGGTTTGAAGTTTTCCATTCAGCAGTTGCTGTTTACTTTCTGAGAATGGTCAGTAGGAGATCGTAAAAGGCAGTTTACTTACCGCTTCAATGGACCATGTAAAAAGTAGTGATCACTTAAATTATTAGGTAGTGTTATTTACTTCTTTGCTTTTCACTTTTAAGTTGGTTATGATGTAATTAAGAACAGAGTTATAACCTGTTAGTTGGTTGGATCTTGTAAGTTCTTTGACTAGTTGTTCCAGACTTCACTTACTTGGTTGAGAGCAGTATTGACATTAAAGTTCTCGATTAGCTTTGTGTTGCATGGTATATCGCTTGCATTAGTTGTAATAGGGTTACTGAGAATAGGGGGAGGATGCAAGCTATGCACAAATAGAATTTTATGTATCCACCATGTGCAATACATTGATATCCAGTTGAATTTGCTTTATTTAATACAAGGTTTACCTTTTTGATGGTAGATAATAGATTCTTACTAATCAGTATTGCCACCCCACCAGCTTGTCTGGATACCTGCCTATTACGTAGGTATAAGGTACAGGGAAAGTGAATGTATTGGAAAGGACAATGGCTTGCATGTCAGGTGTAATCATGTAGTCTGAGTAATAACTGTAGCTCGGTAGTTATCCAGGAAAGGAAAGTTGTCTGGTGGTCTTGTTTTACTACTGGGTAACATTGGTTTTGGAGATTCAGAAGAAATGGGATTAGAATAGTGAATATGATACAGTACTGTGGGGGTGGCTTTTTCTTCTAGCCAGGAGGAGGAACAAGCACAGTGGCCATTAATATCATACGGGCACATTTGAATACAATTAATTCTGTCAGGCTGGCCTGTTGAGCAAAGGTGAAATTGTCAGTGGCTGCTAGAAGATAATTTTTTTGATTAGCTTGAAGAGACAGGTATTGAAGTCACCTAAAACTTAATAGATTATTTTTCATTTTAAATGTACTATATATATATTTAAAGTGAACAATGTTAATGAAGGTATTGTGTGTGAAATTGGAAGTGGATATTAAACTACAGTTAATTGCATTTTGTTTTTGTTGGGTGTTTGCCAGGTATGAGCCAGTTTAGACAGTATTCATCAGTTGAGAGCAGGTTTGTTGTAGGTGTATAATAGTCCAGGTGTTGCCTGAATAGCACCATGTATTACCCCCCCCCCCCAAATTATAGAACCAGGGTGATCAAAATATATAGCACTGTACCTGGGGATGGTGGCTGTAGATTCATTTTGGAAGGTTTTAGACACGTTTCGCAGAAGGGTGCAATATTTAGGTTATTTTCTAGTAGCTGAGTTTGTATTTTTCATATTTGCTATTAATACAGCTAAAGAACCCAATGTTATTTTTGGGGGAGGATGTGATTAAAACTGGAAGAGGTTTGCTGAAAATGTATGTTATTGAAAGCCAGGATTAAGTTTAATGCCTCTTGACAAAAGTAATAAACATATAATTAGTATTACGGAGTAGACAGATCATTGAAAGCTGGTATAAATAGCAGAAAATATACCAAAAAAAAAAAAGTGCTGATAACTTCATTGTCTTAAATTTAGGGAGAAGCAAGCAGTTAGGAATAGTGAACGTTATAGGCATGATAGATGAATCAATTAGAATGTTGCTATTATTTGAGCTATTGCACAGGAGACAGGAAGATAAAGTATTCTGGAATATGTACAAAATAATGAGTCGTTTTAATTACAAGGTACCTATGGTAAATATAACAGTAATGGGTATCTTAACATGTGTGTAAAATGGCACCATACCTCTCAACTGTATAGATTTTCGCTGAATGTCCAGATTTTTGCCTCATATTTTTGGTGTGTTCCTCCTAAAATCTGTACCTTTCTGGCAAACAGCTGAGGATTGTCGTCACTAAATAATGACAAACCTTTGAGTTTAAGACTCCACATCCTTCAGAAAATTCATGCTAATACAAAACCCATGATTCTATCAACTTTCTAAGTTTGTAAGAGCAATATTTAAAATTTGTCCCTCCATCATTTTAGGCTTTGTCCAGATTTTTTGCTCTAAGAGGTTGAGAGGTATGCATGGCACCATACTAGAATGCTAAATTTGCACTGCTGAAGACAGAGTAATAAATGTAATATAGTCATTATATCTTTACTTGTGTAACATTTACTGTTTGTGTTATTAATTGAAAAGTATTAATTACATTGTGTAGTGGTTTAGAATGTTATTTGCACAGGGAACTAAATGGTTAAGTGGTTAATTTGAAAATGTATGGCAGATTTTATGCTTAAAAATTAGGGGAGAAGCCGGCAGTGTTTGGGGAATGAGAGACAGAGTGTAGTGGGTAAGCCAGTGGGGAACAGCAAGGGTCAATCAGTATACAGCCATGCAATAAGCTGGAAAAGTAATATAAATAGCAAAGAAAGGAATAAGAGTTACAAAATGACAAGAAAGAATAGTTGTGTAAACTTTTACCATAGATGTCTTTCTCTTCCATATGCTGCAGTATTCATAACATGAGGGAGTCTGCCTCTGGCTGACTCGTATGTCCGGCCAGTATACAAAAGTCTAATGCTACCGTGAGGTATGTGTGACACTGCACATCAGCTAGCATACATCAGCCATAAAGAGACATCAGGTATAAAGGGGATATCAGCACTTACCAACCTCAGAAATGAATGCTGCAAAAGCACCAGCTGAACATAAGTGAGGAAAACATGCCCATAGGGGCCAGGCAAGCATCGGGGGAAGATGGGGTTGGGGGGTAAGTAATACTGCAGCATATAGAAGAGAAGAACATCTATGGTTATGGTAAGATTTTGCACAATTATTCTATGTCCTTCTATTCACATACTGCAGTGTTCATAACAAGCGACAGAGTGCCAAAGCTCATGCAGAGGATGAATGGGGTGGAGGAGCAGAAGCATTTTTCACAAACTCATGCAGAATAGCTCTGGCAAATCTAGCCCTGGACCTTGAGATGACATCTGGTTTGTAGTGTTTTGTAAAAGTATGAACAGAAGACCAGGTAGCTGCCTCCAGGATAAAACAAGTGTCCAAACCATTAAAGAAAGCTCCAGAAGAGGACGTTGCTCTAGCAGAATGTACCCTCACAGGAGAAGAAAGAGTCTTTCTGTTGGCTAAACAGCAAAAATCCAAGAGAAGATAGTCTGCTTGGAAATAGGTTGATCCAGGATCTTGTATGATAAGAGACAAACAGACGATCAGACTTATGGATAGGATTGGTCTTATTCAGGTGGTATCGGAGTTGCTTATGCACTTCCAAAGTGTAAAGAATCCTCTCACTGGAGGATTTGGGGGAAAGAAAAAAGGTTGGAAGGTTGATAGACTGATTAAGGGATAACTCATTCACCACCTTAGGCATAAATGAAGGATTAGTATGTAAGGAGACCCTATTACTGTGGAAGACTGTGGAGGTAGCTATCAGAGCTTGTAACTCAGAAACTCTTCTGGCAGAAGTAGTTGCCAGAACATTTTTCCAAGTGCAATATTATAGGGAAGAGGAACTTGGCTTAAATGGGGCCAGGGTAAGTTTCTCCAAAACAAAATTGAGATCCCAAGGAGGGGGAACTGGTTTCCTTGGTGGTCTGATATGAAGGACACCTTTTAAAAACAGTTTAACTTCCAATCTAGAAGCTAAAGGTGGAGACATAGGCAGACATGCAGTGATAGCAGAAAGATGGGCTTCTGCTGAAGAGTAAGACAGCCCACCCTTCATCAATTCACACATATAGGACAAAACCACTGGAACACCCACCAACAGTAGTTGTAAATCCTTTTTTAGACACCAGATGGAAAACCCCTATCATTTGGAAATGTAGGATTTCCTAGTTGTAGGTTTTCTGGCCTCCTGCAGAACTTGAAGCATGTCCTCAGAAAAAATGGTGTCTGAAGGGGATCAAAACCCTATCACCCACAGAGCCAGGTTTAGAGTTGCAATCTGTGGGTGTACTAGAGTCCCCTTGTCATGTGTAAGTCCATCCTGTGGGGTAAGTTGTGGTGATTGCCCTTAGCTAGATGCAGGAGGTGGGGGAACCAATGATGTCTTGGGCAAAAGTGTGTCAGCAGCAAGATTTTTGGTTGTTCCTGATGGATTTTTAGCAGGACCTTTTGGAGAAGTAGGACTGGGGGATGCAAACAGAAACAACTTCCAGGAAAAGGATAGTGTGTCCACATTCCATGCCATCCTGTCACAAAACTTGGAAAGTCTGTTCATGGGGGAGGCAAAGAAATCTGTCTTAGGTGTACCAGGTCCAGAACACATCACTGTGTAGCATCTAATCATGGGACTGAGTCATGTTGCTGCTGAGTGTGTCTGCCACAACATTTTGAATTGAGGGAATGTAGACAGCCTGAAGAAGGAGCTGAGTCTGCAAGGCTAGCTCCCAGGCCTGTAAAGTCAGTCTGCACAGGAGATTTGACTTTGTCACCCCTCCCCCCATTTGTTGACATACCAGAGGACCATGGTATTGTCTGTGAACCACCTTAGGACCCCTGGGGAAAGCATAGACTTGAAGATCTGGAGGGTGAAAATGAAGGCCCTCATTTCTTTTATATTGATGTGCTCCTTTGTTTGGGTTGGAGACCAGACATCTCTGACTTTCCAGGATTCTAGTGTTGCACCCCATCCCACATCTGAAGCATCTGTGTACAGCTCCTGAGTGGGAAGAGGGGGTTGTAAAGGTAGGCTTGGATTCCTTGTAATCTGAAGAATCCACCAGTCTAATTCCCTTTTCAAGCAGGGTAGGAGAGGGATTACAAAGTCCAGAGGATGGGAGTGTTGCATCCAAACCGTCCTCAAGAACCACTGAAATGTCCTCATATGCAGCTTGGCTAAAAGGAGCATGGGAATCGTTGAGGCCATGAACTCCAGGAGGTGAAGAAAGTCCCTGGCAGTCAGAGATTGAAGTGGCAAAAAGTCCAGGAAGTAGAAGGTAAGGGACAGGACCTTTTCTGGAGGTAATGAGGCTAGCATCCCATCTATTTGAATCCTGCAGCCAAGAAAAGCATGATCCTGGGAGGGAGTCAGAGTAGACTTATTGTGAAACCTTTACTCTCCATAAGGGACAACATGAAGAAGAGATTCTCCTGAAGGATGTCTGGGGACATTGCCTGGATGAGAAGATCATCTAGTTATGGAAAAATCTATATACTCTGTAGTCTGCAGTAGGCCATGACAGGAGCCAAACATTCTGTGAAGAACCTCTTTGCAGTAGACATATCAAAGAGCAAAGCACAGAACTGAAAATATGAGGAAGCAACAGAAAAGTGAAGAAATTTCCTGAACCGAAGATGAATGGAGATGTGAAGGTAGTTACCTTTGATATCCAGTGATGCCATAAAGGCCTGAGGAAGTATTAATGGGAGAAGGGTGGGCAGGGTCAGCATACAAAAAGTAGGGGCTTTCAGAAAGTTATTTGTATGGGAAAGGTCTAGAATGGGCCTCCAGGGGTCCTCCTTTCTGGGAAACAGATAGATCCTGGAGTAAAAACCTTTTCCCACTTGTGATAGTGGGACTTCTTGAAAACTACCTTGAGAGAGAAGGCTGTATATAACCTGGGTAAAGAATTCCAGTTGATCTTTTGGTGGTTGTGGGATGCCCATGAAGGAGGGAAGAGTTTTCCACACCATGAAATATCCTTGTTGGATGATGGAAAGGACCCAAGAGTCCTGGGTTATCTGATTCCAAGTAGGGAGAGATAAAGAGAGGCAAAGAGATAAAGGAGTAGCTTGACCTGGAGGTGGGTAGTCACAGACTACCAGGCTTAGCCTGAAAGGGCTGTTTCTAACTGGGAATAGAGGAAGTAGACTTTGCAGTGATTTGTTTCTGGGAATCCTTCTTTCCTTTGGTAGATTGAGGTCTAAGTAGTTTCCTGATAAAGGGGGGCTTTGGTAGGGTAATTTCTTTGGAACCTGGAGACAGGAGAAACAAAGATGTGCTTTAGGTCCTGGAGATCCTTGCCCTTTTCTTGAAGGGATTAAATGGCTCTCTGGCTGAATCACCAAACAAGGCTTTGTTGTCCAGAGGGGCATCCATTAACTTGGTCTTAATATCATCAGAGAATGGGTTGAAGCCTAAGCCATGAATACTCCTCAGCCAGACCCAGATGCAGATGCCCGAGCTGAGGCCTCCACAGCATTATAACTGCACTTGATGGAGTGCCTTGTGACCTGGGTAGAGGAGTTGAGAATGGAAGACACCTTAGCCTTGGTGGAGGAATCACAGGGCTCAGAAAGGAGCTTACCTCATCAAGTAAGAGAGCTATGGATATTTGTCCATATGCATTTGATAGTTAAGAGCCCTGAAGACCAAAGTAGCACAGGTATATACTTTTTTCCCCAACCTCTCCATGACTTTGTTCTCCTTATCTGAGGGAAGAAAGGAAGTAGAATACAATAACTTGAATGTATTGTCTGCAGAAAATGAAATAGTAGCCAGGTCTACAGAGGAGACTTTAAAGACAGATTTTGAGTCCTTCAAGCATCTTATAAAACCTATCTGGGTGCTTGGGAGCTGGAGTCTGGGCATTCAGAAGCAGCAGTAAAAGCATCTAAAAAGGCCATAAGGACAGGGGGAATAGCAGATGGTGAGGGAGAGTCCATCTGAAGGAGGTAATAGTACCTCTTTTGTATGTCAGACATGGCAACAATCCCATTTGAAGAATTCTTTAATCTTCAGAATAGTTTCCCAAAAGGAAATGTCCTCACCAGGAGAGTCAGTACACCATTATATTCCTCTTCAGGTGAGGCGTACCCCAAGGGGGAAGAGATTTGTGTAGATAAGCCAGGGATTCATCATCTGATGAATCCTCATCATCTGAGGAAATATCCTCCAAGGTCCTCTTTAGGGGATTGGGAGGAAGAAAAGCAGAAGAGAAAGGAGGAGCCAAATTCTGATTTAGGGCCATAAAAGCATTGAAAATTCCTTGGGAGAATGCCTGCTAATCCAGTGCTTGATCCTGGGGAACCTGTAGAAACATGTTTGGTTTTGACCTTTTTCTTTTTACGGGCTTCCATGCGACAGAAGGTAGAAGGGCCAGACATTGGCCTACACTCCACAATGTCCATGGGCACATCCTCCCACACAATGATTTGGGTGACACCATGTGGGCCTTCAGTAATAACAAGCTGTGGTTCCCCTCTGCTCCAGAACTGGATGCCTGCTGGTAGGATCCTTCATGGCTTCCCCAGTGGCACTCATGGAAGGAATGTCTACTGATTCTGGGACAGCCTCCAGGCCCACATTGGCCTCAAGAGAAATGACCAGAAGGGAGGGAGCAGCAGGAAGATCAGGCCATGACTTCTTGGCCTTTTAGGTTGTGGCTCATCTGAAGGGCCCCATATGTCTCCTCCATATCTTGTGATAAATGCTTAAGACATTGATTCTCTAGATATAGTTTCAAGGAAGCTTACCAGCTTTGGAAGGTTTTAGTGCCTTGTGACCTGGGAAGAGGAGTTGAGAATGGAAGACAGATTAGCCACACCCACCAACAGTAGTTGTAAATCCTTTTTTAGACACCAGATGGAAAACCCCTATCATTTGGAAATGTAGGATTTCCTAGTTGTAGGTTTTCTGGCCTCCTGCAGAACTTGAAGCATGTCCTCAGAAAAAATGGTGTCTGAAGGGGATCAAAACCCTATCACCCACAGAGCCAGGTTTAGAGTTGCAATCTGTGGGTGTACTACAGTCCCCTTGTCATGTGTAAGCCCATCCTGTGGGGTAAGTTGTGGTGATTGCCCTTAGCTAGATGCAGGAGGAGGGGGAACCAATGATGTCTTGGGCAAAAGTGGGTCAGCAGCAAGATTTTTGGTTGTTTCTGATGGATTTTTAGCAGGACCTTTTGGAGAAGTAGGAATGGGGGATGCAAACAGAAACAACTTCCAGGAAAAGGATAGTGTGTCCATATTCCATGCCATCCTGTCACAAAACTTGGGAAATCTGTTCATGGGGGAGGCAAAAAAACTGTCTTAGGTGTACCAGGTTCAGAACACATCACCGTGTAGCATCTAATCGTGGGACTGAGTCATGGACCTGCTGAGTGTGTCTGCCACAACATTTTGAATTGAGGGAATGTAGACAGCCTGAAGAAGGAGCTGAGTCTGCAAGGCTAGCTCCCAGGCCTGTAAAGTCAGTCTGCACAGGAGATTTGACTTTGTCACCCCTCCCCCCCCCCATTTGTTGACATACCAGAGTACCATGGTATTGTCTGTGAACCACCTTAGGACCCCTGGGGAAAGCATAGGCTTGAAGATCTGGAGGGCGAAAATGAAGGCCCTCATTTCTTTTATATTGATGTGCTCCTTTGTTTGGGTTGGAGACCAGACATCTCTGACTTTCCAGGATTCTAGTGTTGCACCCCATCCCACATCTGAAGCATTTGTGTACAGCTCCTGAGTGGGAAGAGGGGGTTGTAAAGGTAGGCTTGGATTCCTTGCAATCTGAAGAATCCGCCAGTCTAATTCCCTTTTCAAGCAGGGTAGGAGAGGGATTACAAAGTCCAGAGGATGGGAGTGTTGCATCCAAACCGTCCTCAAGAACCACTGAAATGTCCTCATATGCAGCTTGGCTAAAGGGAGCATGGGAATCGTTGAGACCATGAACTCCAGGAGGTGAAGAAAGTCCCTGGCAGTCAGAGATTGAATGGGCAAAAAGTCCAGGAAGTAGAAGGTAAGGAACAGGACCTTTTCTGGAGGCAATGAGACTAGCATCCCATCTATTTGAATCCTGCAGCCAAGAAAAGCATGATCCTGGGAGGGGGTTAGAGTAGACTTATGGTGAAACTTTTACTCTCCATAAGGGACAACATGAAGGAGAGATTCTCCTGAAGGATGTCTGGGGATGTTGCCTGGATGAGAAGATTGTCTAATTATGGAAAAATCTGTATACTCTGTAGTCTGCAGTAGGCCATGACAGGAGCCAAACATTTTGTGAAGAACCTCTGTGCCATAGACATATCAAAGAGCAAAGCACAGAACTGAAAATAAGAGGAAGCAACAGAAAAGTGAGGAAATCTCCTGAACCATTGGTGAATGGAAATGTGAAGGTAGTTACCTTTGATATCCAGTGATGCCATAAAGGCCTGAGGAAGTATTAATGGGAGAAGGGTGGGCAGGGTCAGCATACAAAAAGTAGGGGCTTTCAGAAAGTTATTTGTATGGGAAAGGTCTAGAATGGGCCCCAGGGGCTTCCTCTGAGAAGGCTATGGATATTTGGCCATATGCATTTGATAGTTAAGTGCCCTGAAGACCAACGTAGCACAGGTGTATACTTTTTTCCCCAACCTCTCCATGACTTTGTTCTCCTTATCTGAGGGAAGAAAGGAAGTAGAATACAATAACTTGGATGCATTGTCTGCAGAAAATGAAATAGTAGCCAGGTCTGCAGAGGAGACTTTAAAGATGGATTTTGAGTCCTTCAAGCATCTTATAAAACCTATCTGGGTGCTTGGGGGCTGGGAGTCTGGGCATTCAGAAGCAGCAGTAAAAGCATCTAAAAAGGCCATAAGGACAGGGGGAATAGCAGATGGTGAGGGAGAGTCCATCTGAAGGAGGTAATAGTACCTCTTTTGTATGTCAGACACTTGGCAACAATCCCATTTGAAGAATTCTTTCTTCAGAATAGTTTCCCAAAAGGAAATATCCTCACCATGAGAGTCAGTACACCATTATATTCCTCTTCAGGTGAGGCGTACCCCAAGGGGGAAGAGATTTGTGTAGTTAAGCCAGGGATTCATCATCTGATGAATCCTCATCATTTGAGGAAATATCCTCCAAGGTCCTCTTTAGGGGATTGGGAGGAAGAAAAGCAGAAGAGAAAGAAGGAGCCAAATTCTGATTTAGGGCCATAAAAGCATTGAAAAATCATTGGGAGAATGCCTGCTAATCTGGTGCTTAACCCTGGGGAACCTGTAGAAACATGTTTGGTTTTGACCTTTTTCTTTTTAGGGGCTTCCATGCAACAGAAGGTAGAAGGGCCAGATATTGGCCTACACTCCACAATGTCCATGGGCTCATCCTTCCACACAATTATTTGGGTGACACCATGCGGGCCTTCAGTAATAACAAGTTGTGGTTCCCCTCTGCACCAGAATCAGATGCCTGCTGGTAGGATCCTTCATGGCTTCCTGAGTGGCACTCATGGAAGGAATGTCTACTGATTCTGGGACAGCCTCCAGGCCCACAATGGCCTCAAGAGAAATGACCAGAAGGGAGCAGCAGGAAGATCAGGCCATGACGTCTTGGCCTTTTAGGTTGTGGCTCGTCTGAAGGGCCCCATATGTCTCCTCCATATCTTGTGATAAATGCTTAAGGCGTTGATTCTCTAGATATAGTTTTAAGGAATCTGACCAGCTTTGGAAGGTTTTAGGGACAAAGGTCTTACATATAGCACAGGTGGTATGGTTGTGGTCTGGGCCTAAGCAAAACAAGCAGAGTTCATGGGAATCCTTATGAGGAATCTGCCTCCCGCGCTGACACTTGCCTTTCCTAACTGAAATGTAATCACACCACAAAACAGTAGCCGAAATTCAAAGAAACCCCCCCAATGGGGTACTCATCTGACATCTGATCCAAATAATGCAACTGATTTGGAGAGTGATGACCAGTGCAGCAATCAGACAGGCAACAGAAAAGTTTTGACGCTGGTATGTGCCGACGTTCACTTTATACCTGACTCCTCTGTATGGCCGATGTATGCGAACTGATGTGCGGAGTTGGCTGGACGTATGTGTCAGCAAAGGTGGATGAGCTCATATTTTGAATACTGCAGCATATGAATAGAATGACATCAAGTATATACTCAGAACACCTGCAGAGAGAAGTACAGAGGTGGCACAGGCAGGTATAACATGCAACATGTAGCTGCTAACAAGGGCAACAGTCTTTACAATATGGAACATCTGTATAGGACTTAGTCTAGGGGATTGTAAATAATTGTACAAATGCTGCTATGTGGGGAAAGGGGTACACAACCTGTGCACCAGTGTATATACATTGCTAAGAGGTGAGGTATACTATAACAGTTCTACCAGTGCAGAAAGGAATAAAAACTAAAGTGGGCAACAGAAACACAGATTATAGCATATACAGGATGGGATCACAACTGAAGTTCAATTGGGCTGGCAGCAAAAGAGGTCTCTTACTAACTAGAGTCAATGCTAGTCTAACTTCTAAATGACAGCCACTAGGCTGGGTTAGGAATGAACTGTGTGACTTCATAGGGGATGCCCCCCCATACACTGCATGTAACCTTACCTCCTACAAACATGCAAGTAATATTTATCTTTTTTTTTTTTTTGGCATCTCCTGCAGGACCAATTCTGATGGCTCATCTACATATACCCAATTAGGCCCATTTGGTCACAGGTGTGGGAGCCAAGGATTCTTGGGCAGGCAAGAGCCCTTCAGCCCATTTCTTCCTGCCTGGGAATCCCAAATTGCTCATTTGATCATGGTGAGAGTTGGGTAGTAGCCTACCCTCCCCACTGGTAGAGCACTCCACTCCCCTGCTGCAGATCTTCCAGTCTCTGCTATAGCAGCTGCCCTTCAAGGAGTAGCATGTCTCCATATGCTAAGTTCCTCCTGACTCACAGTGAGGTTCTCACATGGCAGAGCATGCTTAATAGACTTGATTTCCATGAGGTACAGAGTACTTCTAATAGGGGTTACCTATTTGATGAATCACAGACTCCTCCCTCCCCATGGGATGAGCAACCCAGCAGTGTATGCTCAGTCCCATCCTCCTCTGCAAGCATCTATAGGTGCCAAAGCTGATATATGGACTTGGATCATCTGTGATGCACTAAGGTTTTATCACTCTACGACAAGAAGAAAAACATCATTAGGGTTGCCAGCTTTGGAAACATTGGATGCCATAAAAATGAGAAAGAACAAGAAAGATTTGAGGGATGGGGGGAAAAAAAAAAAAAACAGAGTCTGAGACTGCTAGCCCATTAACTTTTAGATGCAAGGATAATGAACTTGTAGTGGTTGGGAACAACTCCATTCCTGATAGAGGGGATTATAACAAGGGATTTACAATTAGTTTCGGTTATCAAAAACCCAAGAAGATAGGATAGTGATCCAGAGACTGTTTGATCAGAATGATATAGAAGCCCCCCACCACCACCCCCATTCGGAAAGGATTTCCAGACAGTTACGTCTGCAGGAGAAATATGAGTGTGATATAGAAATGCAGTCCAAAACAGTTTATCAATTCCACTGCAGAGGTCCCAACAAAAGAGGATGAAGACAAGGAAGGGGCAGGAACAGGCAAGTAATAGAACAATTCTGCTTAAAGAGAAAGGTGTGATAGTTAGAGGCAATGATTTTAAAATATTCAATTGCAGTGGTTTAACTATTACAAATATGCTAGCCCTCAGAATGATCCAAAATCACAAGTGATTACTTTTCCCTATATGAAAACAGGTTTACCTTTATTCCTATGGCTAAATATGACCACACACTGATTCACTTATAGAATTTAAATTGTATATTAGCAAGCTGAACTTTGATGTCCAGTTTCACAATATTCCTAACTGTGATGTAGGCAAGAATAACTTGTATAAAAAGAAAAGTATTGCAATGCCACCTACGAACCCCACAGTTCAGGCTTTTGTGAATGCCTGTGAGGGTGAGTTTTGCAAGTACTTTGCTTCATGAAAAATGGTTATGAGAACACAACCTCTCTCATGAGGAAAGAGAGCTGCTATCTAATCTTAGGAAGGAAAATTCAATTAGAATTATGAAGCTGAATAAGGGTGATGTGTAATACAACAATTTTGTCTAAGTCAGTGACATGTTCAACATCTTACATAATAGTGAAAACTATACAGTAGCCTGAAAAAACAAAGTTTTTGTTGCCTACAAGAAAATTGACCAATACCTTAAAAATGAGTTAATGCAGGGTAAAATTACTTTAGGTACATGATACATACAACTTTTTGAAAAATATGGCACCTACTAATCTAGTTATTTTTGGTGTCCCCAAAGTACACAAAAACATCTTAACCCCCCCCCCCCCTTTAGGCCCATAGTGGCAGTACAAGGTTGAAAGATCTAGTGCTTTGGTGTTATGGTTGATAGACTACTACAACCATTACAAAACCTAGTTATGCATATGCTTAAGAAGAAATCATGAGACTTTTTGGGGAGACTAAAACCAGAACTTTGGAATGATGATTTATGTTTTTTTGACAGTGGCTGTCATCTTTTCTCTAGTATACCCAAGGGATTGGGCCTGGAATTTTTTTCATGAAGCTTTTCTTACATTTGATTTTTTGACAAGTGGAAACATTATATCTATTTTGAATTATATGGATATTACCCTATGAAACTGATTTTTTTAATTAAAATTCAAGAAGCATCTATCATTTACCTTTAAAGTAGAAGAATATGCTAAGGACACAATTTTGCTATTAACAGTTTCTTATATTTTCAAACCATTTTGAGTATATAGGCATTTATACACAGGGAATAAAAATAAATAGCACAGTAGTTTTAGAGCAGTCTTCAGGTACTGGCCAGCAGAAGAGAAGTTAAGCAAGGATGGCTTTGCTTCAAAAGGTATCTCAGTTGGTATGTCACTTATTAAAACCAGTTTAAGTCTGGTAGGCATATTACTACTATCTACGTTGTCATAAAGCAATGTTATCTGGCAGATTACATTTTATTTAATATAATTTGCTGATGTTCAACATACAACACCATACCATCACAGGCCAAATTCTATTTTTGCATTCCATTCTGGCTGATTATCATTTTAGCTAACTGTCTTATTCTCTGTACATGCACAAATATTAATTTTCTCTCCTGATTGGCAATCTTTTATTAGAGGATTCTTAGCTGCATGAAACTGTTTAATTCAAAACTTTGTTATGCCTCTACACAATGCTTACCCAAAACCTTTTTCTTGTGCCTGGTCAGCATATCCTGACAGGCGAGACTGTGGTCAGAATTTAGCAGATTGTTCCAGAAGAGACATGAATGATATAGATTATTTTCTAACCACTAGTTTGCATGCAGACATCAACACACTGCATGTTGCTGAAGTGGTATAGTTGGCATAATGGTTTATCTCACAGATGCAAAGTACGGGGTTTGATTCTACCCTCTGATTATTGGCTAGGCTTGTAATACTCTACAGATAAATAGCCTAGAATTTACAAATAAACCTGTGTGTGTAGATAGAAGCAGACCATTCCCTCTTTCAGCCAGTGACAAACATCTTTTCCATTGTTATATAATGACAAACACATTTTCAGAGATGGGAATATTTGTATAAATACAGTGTAGGACCTCAGATGAGTCAGTGTAATGGGGCTGAGAAAAAGAATCGTGTCCAAAGCTCATTAGCGCCTACTTTGACACACTGTCCATAATCCTGAATAAGTCACTCAACTTTATCTGCTGCTATATCTTGCTGTAGAAAAGATACTTGAACTAACTAATGAGAACCATTGGACTACCTACTTAAAACTGTAACACAAATGTAACAATATCTGTTTTAAAAAGGAGTCATGTATTGCTTTTTTTTTCTTTCATTATCAGGGAATATGTAACCAAATACGAGAGCTTGACATCTGGCAAGTCCTACGTGTCTCGGAAAAGAAGAGTACAGATGATACCTGGTTCTGAATTTCCTCTTCACCAAGAAAACTCTAACATGTGCAAGGAAGTGTTTAAGGAGAGCCCCTCAGGCTGGTTTTGATAAAAGACCAACACTAATGTTTTTTTTTTTTTTTTTTTAGAAGATCTCAGTCTACAAGCTCCTTCAGTGGCCCAACTGTTCAATGTACTGTGAGAAGTGGGTGCACAAATAGTGTTTACATATTTAAAACATTTTTTATAAAACAGTAGAAAAATAAACAGTGCACTGGTTTAAAAAAAATACTATTCCCAATTATTATGTGCTTATATTTTGTCAAGTTATAAGAATTAACTATTCATTTCATGGAACAATAAATTAAGTTACATTTTAGACTTGAATGAGACTGTCTCATCTGTTTTTACAAGGCAAAAATAGTGTTTTGTTAACCCTATGAATTAGGAATCCTAATACTAGAAAAGGGACATTGGTAGGATGTAAAATGACGCACAAAATGAAGGACATGGAAATGTGCTTGTCATAACCAGACAAAATACTTCACATATGTTTACAACTAGCAGAATGAAACATTGTTATATCCTACCTAATCTGTCAACTGAGAGTGCCTAGCATGCTAAACAATTTTCTTAGGATGAGGTAGTGACAATTCCTTTATGGCTAGGCTACTAGATTTAGTGTCTGTACTGCTTGTTTCGAATGTATCTTGACTTCCATCTCCAAAAAAAGCAGATGGCTGACCCCTTTTATTGCATTTTCAAATAATTAGCTGATGAGATACTGACACTGAAGATTGGTTGCTTAGGGTGCACAATTTTCCTGCCGTGTCCTTTGAAAAACAAACATCCAATTAGTTAGAAGAGAAATTAAAGATACAGTACAATTCTAAGAAAAAAAAGTCCTTGTATTATGTATGTCTCAAAAGAGCTACAAAACATAAGACTGATTGATTATCTTAGCATTCTTGGAGCAGATCTGACCTTAAACATATCCTTAGAGCTCAGGATATCAGTGATGAGGCAAGAAGTAGCTTAGAGAAGTCATGTTTTCTCACTTGTAAGCATCTCTCTCAATTTTATCAATTTGAGGAATACCTCATTTTGCTTCACAAACATTTTGTTTCTACACTGAAATGGACTGTCATACAGCTACAGTTCAAAAAGTCCATGGTAAACAATACTGCATCACATTTCTTCAATAAAACATAGTGTAAGCACAAAACAGAGTTTTAACCAAGCTATGAGCTCTTGAGTTAAAGTTGTCACCAAACATTCCCCTTTTCAGAGACATACTTCCACATTTAGGAGCTGAAGGTTGAGTTCTGCCTATGAGGTCTGCTCACACCTCAGAATTCTAGAATATCATATTGGGATAACTTTTGAGCAGCATACCTCTCAACTTCTTACTGCAAAAATCTGAACTAAGCCTAAAAAAATGGTGAACAAAGGCCCAAAAATAGGGATGGATTTTAAATGCTGTTCTTTTAAACTTAGAAAGCTGATGGAATTATCGAATGCATGCCAGCATGCATTTTCTGAAGGGTGTAAGGTCAGACATTCAAATTTATGTCATCAATTAATGACTGCAATACTCCGTAATTAGCCAGAAAATCACAAATTTTATGAAGAGTAGACCAAAAATATGAGGCAAAAATTTGGACAGCTGAGAGGTATGGTGAGCAGCATTTCCAGTTCACTCCTTAATATTCTAGAGCATATTGGGAAAATTTGTAAGCAGAGTTTTACTCAACTTATGGAAGAATGCATAAGTTGCATTTTGTGCTCTCAGGAAACAAATTTATTTTTGTACTAACAATACATGGAACTAAGTAATTCAAAGCAATAATAATAGGCCTGTACAATGGCTTTTGGATAAAGCAAGGTTTAGCTAGAAAAGTAGAGAATTATTATATCACATCATAATGGCTCCCTAATGTATTTCGCCGACTTGCAAGTGTGTGCCCTGGAGTTACAAAAAAATCCAAGAGAGTGAATGTCAATCAATGCTGTTTTAAATTGTTTTTGCAGGGGACCTAGTCCCTTGCACCTCCCAATAGAAGGGATGCCCAGCCCCCTTCCAGAGCTTGTATGTATCAACTCATGGAGTCACATATCATCATATTCTAAAAAAAACAGCTATTTTGCACCTGTAATGCAAGTCTACATTTTCATGCTTTCACTCACACAATTCCAGGACAAAACTAGTGGGTCTTAGAATACCACAAGTTTATGTATCATAATAAGCATCTCAATTTTGTCTCCATGATGCAGTGGGATAATTGACCCAGATGATCTGGAGTTGATTAACATGAGTAAAGGAGGACCCTGAAGGGGAGGACTGTAGTGAGCAGTCAATGTTCTGGGGTAGAGTGGAGGTCACCTCTGTTGTAAAATTAATATCTTCTTCTGAGTAGATGCAGAGCGTGCAAGAGTAAGTAGCTGGTAAGATGCACCTGACCTTCCCAGCTGCATTTGTGTGGTTCCTATAACTGTGAGTGAAGACCAGTAAGCACATCAGCCCTCGTGGGTTGAATTTACGTTAGTAACCTCCCTGATGGTTGCTTGAACAATAGTCAGATCACTGCAGCCTCTTGACAGAGCTGAGCTCTCACTCTGGTATCCAGACAGATGATCAGCACTCAGCAGGCAACCACAGAGATTAATATATTTATATCTGTATCTGTATGCTGTGCCATCTAATCTAATTAGAAGTTATGTACCTACCATAACGTTCCATGTTAGTTGTCTTCTCTCGCCTTCTTTCTTTCTGGATGGGTTCGGAGCCGATCCTTGGCTCCGACTCAGCACTTGCTAAGCTTGAGAGCTAATTTTACCAGCTCGAGGCAACCCTATATCCCATGATGCAAGGCGGAGATTACTCAGATCTCATTTGGTAGCTAAAGAAATAGCAGTATTTTCTTCCAACTTAAGAGGAGGAAGAAAATAAGGATACTAAATAACATCATAAACCTCTAGAAAGGATCAACATAATCTAGTGACACGGAGTTGAACAGCTAGAAAAAAAGGTAATAACCTCTTAATAGAAGATGTATAATCTTCCTGGTCTGACCAGGCTAGGGGGATGGAGGGCGGGGTGCAAGAAAGAAGGCAAGAGAAGGCAACTAACATGGAATGTTATGGTAGGTACATAACTTCTAAATGTTAAGTTGTCAATCTCACCTTCATTCTTGCTGGATGGGACCGTCCTAGCACCTCTATCCTGGGTGGCTCAATGGAACAGACTCTTGAGAATGGTGGAACCAAAATTTGCTCTGTCTCTGGAGGCCAAATCTAATTTGTAATGACAAAGGTATGAGGAGAGGCCCATGTGGCTGCTGCACGAATAGTGTCTATTGGAAGTCTAGCTTGAAAAGCTGTAGATGTAGCTAGAGCTCTGGTAGAATGGGCTTTTGGGTTAGAAACCAACTCTTTGCCTCTGAGCTGATAAATGTAAGTGATCACAGAAGACAGCCACCTAGATAATGTTACCTTAGAAACTGGAAGGCCTTTCCTGTTCTCTGCATAGGATAGAAATAGTTGATCAGATTTCCTAAAAATTTTTGTCTTATCCAGATAATATCTGAGCTGGCAGTGAACATCGAGATAATGTAACTTTTGTTCAGCTCTATCAGAATAGTTCGGAAAAAATACTGGAAGATCAATGGATTGATTTAGGTTAGTTTGTGATGCCACCTTTGGTAAGAAAGACGGATTAGTTCTTAGGGATACCCTGTCTTTGTGGAATATTAGATAGAGAGGGCGAACACAGAGAGCATGAAGCTCAGATACTCTTCTGGCAGATGTAATGGCAACTAGAAAAAGTGTCTTCTAAGAAAGCAATTTCAAAGAACAGGCAGCTGCAGGTTCGAACGGGGGAAGAATCAAGGATGTTAAAATAAAATTTAGATCCCACTGTGGTGGGGGGTCTCTAATCGGAGGTTTTCAATAAAAAGATACCTCGAAGGAATGCCTTGCAAAGTTTATGTGACAATGTTGTGGTCCAAAAAGCCTATATGAAAATTTGAAATGGCTGCCAGTTGAACTTTCACTGTGGAAGAAGAGGATCCTGAATGAAAAATGTCAGCTAGGAAGTCCAATACCAAATGAATTGGAGCAGTATAGGGGTCTATGTTCCTAGCTTTTGCCCAGAAAGAGAAACGTTGCCATTTACTAGTGTAAATCCTTCTGGTAGAAGATTTTAGGGAAGCTACTATGATATCCCATACAGGATCAGAAATCATAGGAAGCCTGGCTAAGGATGGAAGTGGAGCAACCAAGCAGTGAGGTTGAGAGAGGGTATGGATTGGTGCAGTTGACCCGACTGGTGGGTCAGAAGATCTGGAACTGGGTCCAGATGCCATGGCTGTACCAAGAGGTAATGATGTAGGAATGGAAACCATATCTGTCGAGGCCAATAAGGGGCAATGAGAATCAACTTGGCTCTCAAGGCGGTTGCTTTCTGAATTAGCTGAGGTATCAGCGGAAAGGGTGGAAAGGCATAAAGAAGTCCCCGGGGCCAATCTTGGGTTAGAGCATCTCTGGGGGGATGGCCTGGAAGGGGGAAGAGAGAGAAGAAGTCTGGGCATTTGCTGTTTTGAGGTGTAGCGAAAAGGTCGCAGCAAGGAAGACCCCACTTCTGAAAAATCTCTTCCGTCATTGACTGTTTGAGAGACCACTTGAGGCATGAGAATAGCACTGCTCAATCTGTCCGCTATGATGTTGGATTTCCCGGGGATGTGCGTTGCTATCAGAAACCGGTGAGAGGAGATTGCCCATTGCCAAAGTCTGAGAGCCTCTCGACACAGTGGATAGGACTTGGTTCCACCCTGTTTGTTTATATACCACACTACGGACATATTGTCCGTTTGGACTGCAATAGTTCCCAGGGGAAGAGAGTCGTTGAGGGCTTGCAACGTTAAAAGCACTGCTCTCATCTCCAGAACATTTATGTGCAGATGGTACTCGAAAGGTTGTCAAGTGCCATGGACCATTCTGCCCTGATAATGCCCCCCCCCACCCAATCAGGGAGGCGTCCGATGTAACCGTGGCAACCGGGGCAAGAGGAACAAAAGGTCTACCTTGATGGATTTGAGGGGACGATATCCACCAAGTCAGATGCCTTTTGCATGTTGGAGTTACTATGATCTCGTGATGCATGGGAAGTTGTTGAAAGGACCATTGGGTGAATAGCATCCATTGTAGAAGCCGCATGTAAAAGCGGGCGAGGGGAAGAAGTGTTATGGCAGCCGCCATAAGACCCAGTACTTTCAGAGCAAATCTGGCCTGAATTTTGACGTGTCTTTGAATGTCCAAGATCCTTTGGTCTGTCAACCTTGCCAAAAGTTGTACGGTGTCCAATCTTGCGCCTATAAAAGTAATATATTGACAAGGCGACAAGGCAGATTTTTCGAAATTTATAGAAATTCCTAGCCCTCTGCAAGTGTGAATGGTGTAATTTCTGGCTTGGAGAAGCTGATGCCTGGTGGTGGCAGTGAGGAGCCAGTCGTCTAGATATGGAAACACCTGGAATCCTTGACGCCTCAGGTGAGCCGTAACCACTGCCATGCATTTGGTGAACACTCTGGGGGCTGTAGTGAGTCCAAAGGGCAGGGCTCTGAATTGGAAGTGACTGGTCCGCAGCCAGAAGTGGAGAAATCTTCTGGAGCATCTGTGAATTTTTATGTGGTAGTACGCATCCTGAAGATCTATCGAGCACATCCAATTGTCCTTGCCCAGAAAGGGCAGAATGGACTGAAGCGTGACCATCCGGAATCTTGATTTCTTTACAAACTTGTTGAGTTTGCAGAGATCTAATATTGGTCTCCAGTCTCCTGTCTTTTTTGGAACTAAAAAGAACCTTGAGTAGATTCCAGATCCTATTTGGTCCGCTGGGACTGGCTGGATGGCTCTTTTTACTAGCAGTTTTGATATTTCTAGTACTGCTAATTCCCTTAGACCAAGTGGAACATCTGGAAGGGTTCCCTTTTGTTGAATTGGGGTTTGAATAAAGGGAATTTTGTAACCCTCGGATATAATTGACTGTACCCATTTGTCTTGAGAAAGGGAAAGCCAGGCTATTGGGTACAGCGATAGTTTTCCCCTGACTGCCTCCGAAGGTGGACAATCGGGCAACATCTCAGGGATGCTGGAAGGATTTGTCAGAAAGAGGCTCTCTGCTACCCTGATTCTGCGGACCACCTCTGCCCCTAGGGCAGCATCTATTATTGTTACCCCTTCTGCCTCTGGGGGTAAACTGACTTTGTGCATCAGGCGTGACTCCTTGAGATTTGCGGAACCATATTTTCCCTCCCTTCTGTCCTTTGGGGTAAGGTCTAGAAGGGGTGGAGAAACATACTCCTACGGCAGAAAGAGTCTTGCCATCTTGTTCGCATCTAGTCAAAGTGTCTTTCACTTGAGGACCGAACAAGGTCGAGCCATCAAAGGGGGAGTTTGTGAAAGACGCCTTGAAGGGGTCTACAAAATTACAAAGGTGCATCCAGGACTGACACCTTAAAGCCACTCCTGTGCCTGCGGCCCTACTCGCTCCATCGGCTGCATAAGAAATGAGCCGCATGGAGGAGTTAGCAATGGAGTTAAGGATTCCAAGCTGTGAGCTAATCTTATCCTGAGACCCAGCAGCTGATGGATCCTGTAAAACTTCTCCCAACTCTTTAAGAATATCTCTTTGAAGGCAGGTGAAGTGGCATAAGTAGTTCAGCGATCTCATAGCAAAGGTCGCTGAAGAAAAAATCCACTTACCGTACCTGTCCATAGTCCTAGAATCTTTATTAGGAGGATGAACAGGTACTGAAGGATCAGCTAATTCCTTCTTGGTGGCAGCAGCCACCACCATGACATCAACTGGGACACCCTTTGTTAAATATTGTCTATCTTGTGGGGCAGTAATAAATTTTGAAGGTCTCCTAGGGATAGGTTCCACCGAATCTGGAGCCATCCATGCCTTCCGAGCCACTACCTCCATGAGAGGGTCGAAGGTGGAGACACCCAGGAGGTGGAGGGTTGAGATCCAACGCCTCCAGGTATACTGACTCGTCCTCAGAGGGATTAAGGGAGGGCGAGTTCCCCCTCTGTTTAAGGATTTCAAATATGTCTGAAAATGAGACATCCTCAGAGGAGGACCTTGGGGATCCCTCCGACTCATCCAAGTCAGTATCTGATGTAGTAGACTCAGGGAAGTCTAAATGTTTCCTCTTACATGTCCTCTTATGCGCGGGTTCTCCTGACGGATCAGGAGAAGCCTCGGAAGAGGAAGATATTCCCAATGGGGAAACCTGAGGCGTTGGATCTCTGGGTCCGGGAGCAAAAGAGTGGGAAGAGACATCAGCAGGCACTGTAGTGGGAGGAGCTGATGGAACTGCCCATTGACTAAGCCCAGGGGCTAGTACACTCCTCATCACCTTGAAGGCTCCCCCGTCAGAGAGACCAGAAAGTTCCCTCTCCAAAGAGATAGGAACCCCAGGCCTCACCGAGAGGGAAGGCTCCAAGGCAGATGTCGGGGCCGAGCTCACTAACGCCGAAGCTCCGAGAGAGAGAACGGGGTCAGACAAGGGTCCGATGCCACTCGCCCCCTCGGAGCCGATGAGAGAGACTAGACGCCCAGATCCCTCCAATGAAGGTCTCAAGGAAGAAATCGGAGCTGAGGACGATGGAGCCGAAAGGGGTGGTATCGGCTCCGAAGTCACATCGGTACCGGTTCCGAGGAGCTCCGGCTCTGAACTCTGTAAGATAGTCGGAGGAGGAATGCTCAGTGGATGTGATATAGCTACCATCTGTTGAGATGGGCTATGGAGTATTTGGGCCAATGCCTGAGACTTTAATAGTCTACTCACCACTCTCTCAAGGTCATGATCAGATAGCCTGGATGACAGAGAAGCTCCACTCCAAGAGCAAAGGTGATCTCAGAGCTGAATGTATGGATTCCACTGAAGGGGATCGAGATCTCTTTTTTGAGATCAATGGAGCCATCGGAGCCGAAGATACGTCGGCTCCAGCCGGAGCCGACACTGAGTGTCTTGATCTGGTAGTATCGGCACTGGACGGAGCCGATACTGAGACTGGCATGGAAAGATCGGCTCCGGCTGGAGCCAATCTCGAGCCTGGTGAGGAAGGACCTGACGCCGATGGCTTAGAAGCTTGAGCTGAAGGCTTAACAGGTTTTGAGGTCTTCCCCGGCACCGACTTAGTCGGGGAGCCCTCGGGCTTTAATAAGCCCCTTAATATGAGTTTATTTTTTCATTCCTGCAGGACTCTTGGGCTGAAAGCATGACAGATAGCACAAGAGTCCTGCAGGTGCGAAGGTCCCAGGCAATAAACACAAGAAATGTGATTGTCTGTCAGAGACATCTTCTGACAGCACGAGTCACACTTCTTGAAGCCTGAGACCTTAGTGTCCTTCGACATAACTGTGTCAATGAACAACAGTAACACAATCACACACAAAAACACTCAGTCCAACAAACTAAATTAAATTAATTAAATTAAATTAAATTAACCAGGGAAAACACACAGTCACACTCAAACAATCCCTGACAGGAAAAAATTTAGGGAGGGGAAGGCCTAAGGCCTGACTAGGGACAAGGGAATATTTAGTCAGAAAGAAGGGAACACTGATGGGAATAGGGCTAGGGTGAGTCAATAATTAATATATATATATATATATATATATATATATATATATATATATAAAGTAAAGGGGGGTAGACAAAAAGTCTCTGAAAAGTTCACTTACCAAGAGCTGGTAAAAGAAGGCACCTCATTAGCGAAGCGGCAAATGAGATCAGAGTAATCTCCGCCTTGCATCATGGGATATAGGGTTGCCTCGAGCTGGTAAAATTAGCTCTCGAGCTTAGCAAGTGCCGAGTTGGAGCTGAGGATCGGCTCCGAACCCATCCAGCAAGAATGAAGGCGAGATTGACAACTTAACATTGGGCCATATTGTATCACCAAGCTAGTGCTGCACACTTGTACAAGGATGGCAACAGAAAAAAATATGAGGAACTACAGGCCTTTTAGCTTAGCAACAATGGTAGGCAAAGCTAGGGAGATTCTGGAGTGGAAGACTGACAGCATTTCTAGACGAAATCTGTCTAGACAACAGCAAACAGCATGACATAATGCCCAGATATAGCTGTCAGTCAAATCTGATCCAGTTTAATGGCTGGAATACAAATGAACTTACAAGGGGATACCAGTAGACATGGTCTACATGAACATCATCAAACTCTGCAGTTAGGCCACAACAAACCACATGTGAGGTATCAAGGGTAGTGGAATTGGTGACAACAGAGGAGGACTGAACCACCAGAAGCATAGTGAAGGATGTGGCAGGAGCAAGCAGAATTCTGGGATACATCCCCAATGGGTTAGATTCCAGGAGGTAAGAGGAAATACTTCCACTCTACAGGGTCATGGGAAGACCTCATCTTGATTACTGCATGAAGTTCTTGAGGGTATATAAAGAACAGAATGTCAGACTGCTGAAAGTAGCCCATTGGAGAAAGTGAGACAAAGACCCTTGAGATGGAGTGGAAGGGATATGAGAGGTTAGAGTAGCCAGAGACCAAAAGAGACATGAGGAACATGGTACTGGTACAGTAGGTCATGTCAGGGAGATGTGAATACCAGCAACATGATTACTGGTACACTAGGTCATGTCAGGAGATGTGAAGGGGTCATGCTGAACATAATACGAGGAACTTGATTACTGGTACACTAGGCCATGTCAGGGAGATGTGAATATGAGGAACATGATACTGGTACACTAGGTCATGTCAAGGAGATGTGAAGGGGTCATGCTGACCAGAATGAGGAACATGATACTGGTACACTAGGAACATGATACTGGTACACTAGGTCATGTCAGGGAGATGTGAAGGGGTCATGCTGAACAGAAAAGACAGGGGGGGTGGAGGGGGTACAGGTAGTAGACTGTAAGGACTAACTGCTCCCTGGATCTCTGAATGTACTTTAACACAAAGGCTTGGAATGGACTGTCAGAGCTGCTGATGGTGGAGACAGAATCTATAGGGTATTCAAGATAGCACAGAGCTGGTACAAACAGTAAGGGAGAAGAAGGGAGGGGATGGAAACGAAACAGAATGTTAAATGCATGTAAAAGGGCAAGATGATTGGCTTACTGTCTCTTCTAGCTATCATCAAATGAATGTAGATAAAGACTTTGCAATAACTGCTGAGCATGCAGTGGGCCTAGACACTCCAGGTGCTCCTTTTTCTTAAAATATTTGCTCTTACTTGATAAATTCCAACAGATACAAGTGCAGCAATTCTTATACAGTACCATCTTGTCTTTTTCTTTCTTTCTTCTATTTTATTATTTTTTTAATAGTGCAACTGCTCAGAAACCTGACACCTAGTGTTACAAAATGAAAAATATCAATACAAGATGCACCTAAGGAAGCTAGATATGGTGTAAAAATGAAAAACTAAACATAACAGTCTGTATTGTACATACCCCATGCTGGGACAATGAAGCAGGTTGAGAAACAGTATAAAATCCAAAGAAAGCACCTTAAGGAACATAATAGAACCTGCTGTAAAAGAAACAAATGCAGGAGCTATTGTCTTTATACTTGGACTTTTTTGCTTTCAAACGTGTCTTTGCCATCATAAAACACTACTCCAGAAATCAAGGGCTTGGTGAAAATGAAGAACTGGCAATAAAAAGGACCTTAGTAATGTGGTGATTCAATATAAAATTGGATGATATGAAGCATATCTTGAGAAGTGCATGGAAGTAGAAAACTGTCAAAGACAAACAAATCTCGTTTTTTAGAGATATCAAAGTGTGCTTAATAAATTAATGTAACCCCTAAAAGAAACAAATGACACACTAACAGCTAAACAGACTGGAGGCCTAATGCTTGTTTATTTATTAGAATAATAACCATCCCATATAATTTAAATAACTGTAAATTACAGTGAAAAGCAAGTCATCCACCTGACTGGCTACTTAAATCTCTAACCTCTGCTGCTAAGATGGAATACATACCCTCATAAGAATTAACTACAATTATTCCTTAAAATTGCTGAACAAAATAAAATTTTCTGTGTTTCTCCCTAGTAGAAAATGCCCAAAAGACAGTGCAGCACGGTCAGTTTTTGGTCCTTTGTTGAGTAAAATGAGGTGCATCATATCAGTGGTAGAATTCTGTGGCATTTTTGATTAAAGACTGTGTACAGAAGGCTTCCCATTTGTCATCTGAGTTATGGAACTGTGGCAACCAATAACCAAATATTTTATTTATTCTTCCATTTCCTTACCCACTTTATCCTATTCAGGGCTGTAGACTATCTTGGTATTCCACAGCAGTAAGGCTGAGAACAAATCCTGGAAGGAACATTATTTAGGGGGATTGACAGAGGTTAAAGTATTGCAGAATAGAGGAATCTCACAAAACAAGAGTAGGAGTAATTGCAGAGTGCTAGAGAGAAAATCAGGAACTACCTTGATATTATGCATGACTTTAGAAAGACTGCTATTAGGCAACTGTTTTTTGGTAATAACTTCAAAGCACAAAACCTTTAGCACAATGGCTCGAGCAACAGAAAGTAAAAAGGTTTGTTGCCAAGCTTAGGGAGCCTATAACAAGGAAAATAACCAGAGATCCAGTAGAGGTATTAAAACAATTTTGAAATTCTATGAAAATTTGTATAAAGCAGAGATGTATGGGGATTGGGTGGGAGTGTGGATGGTAGTGTTTGTGAAGAAATTGGATGTGCCAGGGTTGGAGATAAATGGGGCTTAATTGCGGACAGTTGGTATGTGAGGAGATGGGATGAAAGTGGGGGGGGGTGACCTGTCTGCAGGAGGGTCCCTAGGAATGAGTGGTACTCCTGTGAAGATTGGGGGGGGGGGGTGGGAGGATTTGGTATTGTTTGGGGGGGGTCCATTTTCCTGGAGGAGGGCTGTGGTGCCTAGGGATGTTGGGGCCCCATCGGATCCAGCTTCATGTAGGCTCATTTTGATTCTGGGCTATGATTATAGAGTGCCTGTGTCTGTAGTGGTTGGGAGAACGGCAGGGGTGGTGCCAAGGCTGATGGATGTTTATAGGTGTGGTTTTGTCAGGGGAGGCAGAAATTTTACAGCATTGATGGAGCAGTGGTGGTCTGGAGGGAAGCAGAGTGTAGGAGGTGCCACTGTTGTTGGTGGGTCTTGGTGTGGAGAGACCATTCAACAGAGTGGGCTGGGATTTTGTAGGTAGGGGAATGGAGGCATTTTCATTCCCTGATGGAACTGTGACATTGATTGGGAGGATGTATGAGGGATTGGAGGTGGAGGGTGAAGGTTGAACTGGGGTGGTTCCCCTCTGATAGATCCTGTTTGGACAGTGGAGCTGGGTAAGGGTATCCTCTTTCCCCTTTGTTGTTTGCATTACATTTGGAGCCATTGATGGGGAAGGTGGGGACTCAGATTCATGGATATGGTTAGTGAGGTGGTCAGAAGAAGTTGGCTTTGTTTGCAGATGATATTGTTTTATGCCTGATGAAGCCAGGGGCAGTTGTTTTGGTGTTGTGGAGCATCCTTGGATTTTTAGAATGCGAGTTGATGATGTTGGAGCAGGGGCAGTGGCTGTGAACTGTGTTCTTACACACAAATCGGTTCAGTGGTGCCCATCTTTGTGTGGATGTGATGGAATGGAGAACAGAAGGATTCTGTTATGGCGGCTGGGAATGTGTGGTAAGAGACTGGACAAAGGATAATAAAGAAACTGAGAAATTGTAAGCTCTATTTTTATAGATGTGGATGGCGGGATGCAGGCAGTGAGGATGTTTTTGGTTCCTTTAATTTTGTATTGTGGGTTAGGCATGTTTTTGTCAACCACAGAAGTAGTTATGGATAGCACTTGATAGAACGTTGGAGAATTTTTGTCTGGGAGGAGAAGAGGGCAAGAATCAGGCGGGTTGGGTTAGACCTCCCAGAGGGACAGGGAGGTTTGAGGTTGCCTGGTTGGAGGGGGTATTTCAGAGCTGCACAGCTGAGGCTCCTGTCCATAGTACAGGTGGAGAGGTATGGTTCAAGTTGGAGGAAGATGGTGATGGGGCAGAGCTGAAGTTCAAGGGGTGAGGAGGGACTGGGATTTTGGATGCAGATCCTTGGGGGAAATGACAGTAACAATGCAGAGTGCTGTATTCATGGAGTAGCATGGAGTATTCTGAGAAGTGGACTGGTGCAGGGATGTAGGGGGGAGATTCTTCTAATTGGAATGGCTACAACTGGGGGTGCAGGGAGTGGGCAAGTGGGGACTAGAGCTGTTTGGGGAGGGCTGGCAGGGGAGCCAAGGTATTGCGAGCAAACAACTAGAGAGTGAGGGGTAGTGGAATGGGAGGAGGCCTGGAAATAATTTGGACTGTAGGCTGGAGACTGCCTTCTATATCAGGGTTTGATATCACAGTGTAGGCAGAGAGACAGAAATAGGGAGATCGTTAGAGGAGGACCAGCACTGGTGGAGCTTTTGGGGGAATCTGGACTGGAAGCTGCTATAAGTGGGGATAATTAGTGGGGCAGGTAGAATATTGCATGATGGTTGTGGGAGTTAACTGGAGAAGGTTGGAGGGGATTGGGAAGAGAAACTGGATGGATAGTTCACAGGGAGTCAGTGGGAAGATATTTGTTTGGCTCCTAAATGTGCAGTGAAGGCAAGAGGATTTGGGATCTTTGCTTGTAAGTGTCTGCTTAAATATTTTTATACCTCTGGCAGACTCTGTTTTTTTTTTCCTTGGATGGATTGTGGGTGTTGGAGGTGTGATGGGGAGGAAGAAGGCGATTGGAAAATTTTTTGGGGGCTGTAATGAGTTGGTAGACTTTTGAGTAGTCTCAATAAATAAAAAAAGCAAATGCAGTACAAGATTGTACAACTGTTTTTATTAGTAAAACAAATAAGCGATTTCATCTCGAGCTTAATGTATTAGGAACTTCATCACATGTACAGTATTAGGAACTTCATCAAACTTTGAGTAGTCTGCAGGGAACTTTCAATTGGAAATGCTGGGTGAGCAAATTGGTGTAATTGAGGACATTTTTTTTTTTTATCTGTGGTGTGGAATCGGAGCTACCTTGACATAATGGGACCTTGCTGAATTTGATTCTAGTGGGTGCCAGAAGGGCAATTACTAGAAGGTGTAGATCAAAGTCTAAACCAACCATACCAGAAGTGGTGAATATAGTAACAGAGATAGGACAACTGGAAGTGGGATCTTTGGAAAATGATAGGAGCAAATTGTATAGAACAGGGTGGAAATTCTGGGAACGTTACACGCAAAGTGATGTTTTGGAGGCGTGAGGTTTAAGGGAAGGCAGGAATTGAATGAGCTATCTAATGTTTGACAATGACTGGAGAGATTATAAGTGATATATAATGTTTGCAACTGAAAATATGTAAATATATATTTTTTTCATTTGTGTAAACGTATGCTTGCCTATGGTATAAGTGAAGATGTCTCGTTTAAAAAAAAAAACCTGGAAGGAAAACCAGCCTATTGCAGGACATGCATGTGCAAATATACCAAGCATACACAACTATGAAAGACCAAAGCATACACCAATAGGCAGTTTAGAGACAGCCTAATAAACTTACAGTCATATGTTTTTGTATGTGACAGACATCCAGAGACCCTGCTGCAGACCAACAGTGATGGAAGAGGGCATGCAGACACTGCAATGAAGGCACATCAGCTGGGAAGTGATATGGAAAAAAACAAGCATTGTGAGGCACCAGTCACACCCATTATATTATTTTATCCAAAAAATGTCATAACAGTCAATCAGCTGTGTACTTTAACAATGCAGTTTGATAAGTGTTAATTGTGTCACCTCTTCTCTGTCTTCCGTCTGATAATCAGTGACTGCAACAACAATGGGATACCCAACTTGTGGGATACATCTTTGGAGAAGTACAATATAGTCATGGTATTTGTCTTCTTCACATTCAGTGGCAAAAACACATCACAATACTGGCTTATGCAGGAAAGCAGAAGTCTGAAAATGTCAAATAAAGCTTACGGAATCATAGTTTGATAAAAATTATCAAAATACTCACAAGTACCTCTGAGTATTATCGAATATCTAATGAAATAACTGCACCTGCTAAGCAATTATAATGTAAGCCCAATGATGCTTTTGTTGCAAGTGTGTGCTGTTAACTGGTGATATCACAGTAACTTCAGGAAATTTCCATTCCATGCTACTTCAACAAGGAAAGGGTAGGAAAACATCTTGACACAGGACTATAGGGCAGGGCAGTGGGAACACTACACCATTTTAAAGCCTGCATGCAATTGTCTAAACTTATAAAAAGTCACTTAAAAAAACAATGTTGAGATGTACCCCTACAGAAGCAACAATCACTTGTCAGGTGCAATAATGACTAGAAAATACTGTTACATTTTTTGTATGACTAGTGACAATATCGCAACACAATTTACATGGTTTATTGTACAAAAGCAAAAATAAACATAAGCAAGTTCAAAGCCCCAGAAGAAATCTTTCCATTTCTAGTGCTGTATTAAAGCAGATCTAACAATTTTGGTGAATATGAATTTCCTTTAGTACACTCTACATTTATGTGCAGCATATTGCAGTTTTGTCACTGCTACACAACAATGTCCATTGCTTGCATATTACAATTATATGTCCATTTCAACACAAATAGCCACATTTTCTTTCCTGCAAAAAAATGGGTTCACATTACACATTTTTTTCATTAAAAATATTAAACAGATGTCAAAGTTCAGTGCCTAATGTGTAAACATTTATAAATACGTTTATGTAAAACTATAAAGACAAATTCTATTTTCATCAAAACAGACTACACATTACAGTTTAATACCATTAGTGCAAAAAATTTGTATAACTAAAAGTGGGAAACACACTTAAATTATCTTGAATGTTTTAATGCTAAGATTATAATGGACAAAAAATAAGGTAGTTGCTAAGAATTCTTTTCAGTTATGAGTAATTTCAATAAAGTTTTATCTAAGACCATGTTTAGTCTCTGAAGAGTCCTCGGTTGTATTCTATGGCCCTTAAAAGCTTCTCTTTGAGAATTTCTTCAGTTTCATATTTGGGAAGTAGCAACAAATTAAAGCAGGTCCGTGCCTCTGGAAGATGGTCTGTACTAAGAGGAGAAACTGGATTGAATGAGCTGATCTCAATCTTTACAGAATCCATTCCTGTAACTGGGATACGACTGTTTCCTGTAAGGAATACTGGCAATTTTAAAGAAAGAGAAATGTGAGTCATTAATGTTAAGTATAACAGTAAACTTGCACAGGCAAATGCAATGACTTATGGTTTTGTCCTTATATGGCAGAGGTCAATCTTTATGATAAGGGTCATTTTTTTTGGTTATCAAATATCTTTGACAAATACAATGGGTATGAGTCTGAATAGAGATAGCTATTGATATTTAGTCATAAAATATATTTTTAATGATTACAACAAACAATTTACATATAAGCAATTTTACAATGCTTGTTTTTTTTTCTGTTAACAACATCACTACAGATTTAGCCATATCTTTGAACCACCACACAGCCAGATGATGGAGTCACAGATTCAGATTACAGACTTCAATTGTGCAAATTTAAAAGTAATCTTGCTGGCCTGACAGTATGGGGTGTGATATGCAGCTACTGTGATGAATCAAAGCTATTACTATTAGTAACAGACTTACTTTTTTTTCCAATTTGCTTCACAATGAACCTTTTTAACAAGTCTTGTGAGCATACTTCTCAACTGTTCAGAATTCTGCAGACTGTCTAAATTTCTGCCTCATAATTTTGGTCTGTTCCTCATAAAATTTGATGTTTTGAGGCAAATCATGGTGGATTGAAGTCATTAAAAATGACAGACATTTGAGTTTCAGGCTTCATAACCTTCAGAAAATGCATGCAAATGCAAAACATGTTATTCCAGTAACTTTGTAAGTTTACAAGTACAATATTTAGAATATGTTGAAAAGTTTGGGGCCTTTGTTCCTTCATTATTTTTAGCTTTAAAGAATTCTTGCCTAAGAGGTTAAGAGGCAAGCATGTAAGCAAATAACTTACTGCTCTATCTCCTAAAAAAATAGATTTGTAAACACTGCTTATCTAGTAACCTTAAAACTTTATCTAATCGGGAATGAACATGGGGAATCTTTTTCCATTTTATGGAAAAGTTGATAAAGAGGCAGCTGCAGGACCAACCCTGAGGGTATTAGTCTAAGGGAAATTCATACATGCTTTTTCAGGTGCTAGAGACTGTGAACAAAGACTATTCATTTGGCATCTGGAAGCCTCATTATCGTCTACATATCTAGCCAAAAACTTTCATATAAAATGTAAGTTTCTACAAAGAAATACTTTTGGTGTTAAATGTAATGAATTGTCTTTACCTAAATCTTGAGTAGAATGTCCAATAATCTCATATATAATCACTACTCTTTACTTGAGGGATGAGGAGAATGATTTTGTTCAAACATATCCTCTTGAATCTTCAAATGTACTTGCAAATATTTACAGCTCAAGCATTGTATTGCCCATTGGTTGACATAGGTCCACTAAAGGTAGTGATGAAGGGTCACTGTTGCTTCAATGCAGTTTTCTGTTCAACACTGAAATACTCCTTATAAAACAATTTATAGTCAAAGTAAGATAGCGGCTGAATTAGAAGGTGTTGACATATATTAAAGCCTGAGAATATACTCAACAGAAGTGCTCGGTTCAGCATCTATTAAACACCTTTGATCTGCTCACACTGAGCCCTGACATATGCAACAGTAAGAGTGCTGCTCACCCTTATCCTTTGTAGTATTGAGATAAGGGAGGAGAACTTCCATACTTTAGATAGTGTCATACACTTGTGTTAGGAATTCACCTGTTTGTAGTACTTTCCTCAAAATTTGAAGTGAAGGAGGTGGACTTTCATTTCTTTAGGCTACTTTGGTAGCCTCTTTTAATATTTTCTCTCTAATAAATTTCATCATCTTACCAATTTCCTCTTGTCTATCACAAGACTACCTGCATTCTAATTTCACTAAAAAAAGTGTTTTTAGAGAAAATTAAGAAATGCAGTCATCTTTTGTGGAAATTAGATAACGGTACAGCCTACTGCAACCATAAACATTAGATTAATGATGATGTAACTGAAGACCTCTAAAGAAAAATATCAGACAGTTAATGAACATGAGGCAATACTCCAATGGAAATGCATCTTGAAGAGAGCTCCCACTACTGTTGACTGATTTTTTTAATACAAAAGTGGGAATAGACTGTGGATAACCAAGTATGCTGATGACTGTAAACTGGGTAACACAATTCTTGCCATTTAGGATTACAAAGTTCTCTAAGACCTCATCTGCAAAGCCATGAAAGGTAATAACCGGCCTTATAAACTATGATGATATAAATCTAAATCTCATTAAACTTGACCTGCAGCAGTTTGGCTGTGTCGGGGAAAGAGATTTTGCCTAATGAATTTGTTTAAATTCTTTAAAATGGGTTATACAGGCTATTAAGAGTAGCCATGCTGTTCACATGGTGTACCATCTCTTGGTCAAAACATTGGACACCATACTCCGTGTTGTCACTGTAAGCCTATATAGACACTCAGATGGTAAGACGGAGAGCAAACTGGATAAAGGACAGAACCAACACACAGTACAAATGACAAGTTATAAAGGACAGAACCAACACATCGTACGAATGACAAGTTATAAAGGACAGAACCAACACACAGTACGAATGACAAGTTCCTCATCAGAATATATGAAGGCAATCAGTGGCGTCCCACAGGTCTCAGTGTTGGGATCCCTCATTTCTGACATTTACTCCTCTGATCTCCATATGAGAAACCAAAACCTTGTGCTAAGACTGCAGTTAACTGCAAACTGATGGTTACTGTTAAGTCCCTGTGATACCTTAACTGTTCAGTTAGAACATGCATATTTAAACTGATGTACTGAAAATGGACTCAAACTAAACACAAAAAAGTGCAACACTGTCACATTTAGTAGACAACCCCTTCCTTTAGCATACAACATAGGCAAAATGACAAAATGAAAATGTTAGAGACCTTTGATCATAGATAGATAATTCCCTCTCTTTTGATCATTATGTAATGACAGAGATATGAAACAACTAGAAAGACCTCCGAGGTTCCCAAGATCTCATGGGCTTAAATATCCTGAGCTACCGAGAGAGAATGGAAGCACTGTCCTTTTATTTATTATTTTGGAGAGCTTTGAAAAGAAATGTATGCCTTGTCTTCTGTGCCATTAGATACAAAGCTGCCCTGGATTTCTTGTATCTACACAAATGTAATAGTTTCACAAATCCCAGAAACAAGGACCTAAATCTTCACCATATAAGTACAATGTATTGCAGAGAGAGAGTCATCACAAAGTACCTCACTCACACACCTCTGGGACAGACAGAGTAAGCAGCAGGATGAACTGTCAACCCTCACACTGGACCTAGATGCCTGAATACATACACACAAACTGACCCCAGGCTTGACTGTTTTACCTCTCCCAGAAAAGGTGGTACAGCCTAAGGTTGTGCATTGGTAAGGCATAAATGGTAATGAGACAACTGCCTTGAAATTTCTATGAATCCTATAATGACAGTGGCAGACAGAAATTTAAACATGAACTGGTATGTATCTACCAAATTCTGGAAAGCATATTCTGTACACTATGTAAATCTTAACAGCATATTTAGTAAGAAAACACTTATAACTCATTGACCCAACCCTTTATATAATAAGGTATTTCATTCTGTGACCTTCAAACAAGCCATTTGAAAGAACTTGAAGGGGTACAATGATTCCCTACAAGAAAATCATAGGGTTGGAAAACTTGAACTATTCATAAAGGCTTCAGAAATGTCATTATATTTCTTAAAGGGTCTACACTGGTGATCACTGATTGGTCTGTAATGCAATATCTGATTCAGTTCTGTTTGTCTATGCGTGCAGTGCAGTACTTAGGATAGCTGACAATAGATTACGAACATAATACTAAAAATAAACAGAATTACTACAAAATGGCATGACATATACATAACACAACATCCTCACAGAGTTTGGAATAAGCTTCTTACTATCACAAGCCAGTTATTAACTTCCTTCCAAAATAATTTTGATACTGATGCACTGGAAGTCGAAATTCTCAATATGTCTCATCAGAAGCAAAATGTGGTTGCTGGGGGGGGGGGTTTGATTGCCAGAGTACACTGCTGGAACCAGTCTCGTTTTCAAGAGTTTAGACTGACATCACACTAGATTTTGAGATAAGATATACTTATATGCTGTTGAAAAGAGGAATGGTGCAGTAAAGTACAGTTGTGTACACTTACCATAAATGTAGATGTTCGAGTGTATTCACTGTTGCAGTCATTACATTTGGGTAATCTGCTGGCAGGTTGCCCTCAGTCGGCCTGATCAACAAAGTCTTGGGTCCTGCGTCAGTTACTGTCCCTTCTTCCATGACATCATGTCGTCAGGGGTATAAAACATGCAGCAGACGCCATTACATCAGTTTTTCTTGCCCCAGATGTCAGGTGCCCCCCAAATGGGGAGCAAAATATATACAAGTAATTAAAAACACAAAAATATACCTCCAAACAAAAGCAAATACACAAAAATGGCTTTTAAGCATAGTAAAAGAAAGTAGAGGTACAGTAAGAGAAAAACAGGGGGCTGGAGGGAGGGTAACCAGGACTGCAACAGTGAATACACTTGAACATCTACATTTATGGTAAGTGTACACAACTGTACTATGTTCTTCGTGTTTCACTCTTGCAGTCATTACATTTGAGTAGATTCCCAAAGCTATGGTTGGGAGGATGGATTTATACTGCATTAGGACCAGCTGTAAGGCCCTGCAAACAGCAGTGGCAAAGGCAAATCTGGATTTAGAGAAAATTGGTAAGTGATAATGCTTGGTGAAAGTATGAACTGAACTCCAGGTAGCAGCTTCTAGAATATCCCTGGTAGGATCACCTCTGAGAAAGGCTGTAGAAGTAGATGCAGCTCTGGTGGAATGAGATCTGATCCCCTGGGGGATAGGTTTTCCATGGTGCTTACAGCAGAAATGAATACAATGGCTTATCCATTTAGAAATGGTTTGTTTTGAAATAGCCTTCCCCTCTGCCTCTGCAGCAAATGCTACCAGCAGTTGTTCAGATTTTCTTTGAGATTTAGTCCTATCCAAGTAGAATCTAAGTTGTCAGTGTACATCCAATGAATGCAGAATCCACTCTCCCTTGTTCTGTGGATTGGGAAATAAATTTGGCAAATGAATGGACTGATTAAGAGCCACACTGGATACCACCTTGGGCATGAAGGATGGAATGGTCCTGAGTGACACCCTGTCCGCATGAAAGAGGATGAAAGGCTCCACTGCCATAAGGGCCTGTAACTCAGATATCCTTCTAGCTGAAGTGATAGCTAAAAGGAAGGCTGTTTTCCAGGAAAGAAATTTTAAGTCTGCAGAAGCAGCTGGCTCGAAAGGAGGTAGAGTTAGTTTCTCCAATACAAAGTTAAGGTCCCAGGCAGGGGTTGGAGCTCTCCTGTGTGGTCTCAAGTTTTTGGCCCCTCTGAGATATTGCTTTAGCAGAGGATGAGAGAAGAGGGGCTTTCTGTGTTGAAATGAGCTGAAATGGCTGAGGCATGGATTTTTATGGAGGAAAAAGACAGGCCCTTGTGAAGTATCTCAGTTAAGTATTGCAAAATCTGAGGCAAATCGGGTGCTGCTGTGCTCATCCCTTGAGAGTGATTCCAGGCACAGAGTCTTTTCCATTTGTCAGCATAAGATTTTCTAGTACTAGGTCTTCTCGCCTCCAAAATGACATCCATCACAGGTTTGCTGAGGGGTGCTAAGGGGGGGATTTAAATGATTAGCCAAGCTGCAAGATTCAATGTTTGGAGCTGAGGGTGCAGAATTTGGTCTCCTGCTGAGACAGTAAGGAAGGTGTCTGAGGCAGGTGCCATGGAGAAGTTAGTGACACACTGTGCAGGAGTGGGTGCTAGTGTTGGCGAGGCCAGTCTGGAGCAATCAAAATCATTTTTGGTTTGTCCCGTTTGACTTTTAGTAGAACTTTGGAGAGCAGAGGCAGAGGGGAAAGGCATAGGTTTTTCAGCTGAAGGACAGAGCATCCACTTTCCAGGCTTTTTTGTGAGGAGTTCTTGTACAAAATTTGTCCAACTGGTAGTTCTGGGGTGAGGCAAAAAGATCTATGTCTGGGCTCCCCCATTTGCGTGTCAGCATTTTGAAAATACGTGATTCCATTTTCCATTCATGTGGGTCCATGAGATTTCTGCTTAGTTTGCCTGCCAGAATATTCAGCTTTCCTGGCAGGAATTGAGCTTGTAGTTACAGTTGTAGCATTTCTTTTTGATTGATATGAAGCTGCATTTGATTTGGGCTCCATTTGTCCTGAATGCACTTCCCTGCCAGATGAGCCCCCCATGCATAGTCTGATGCATCTGTAGTTAGAGTTTGGGCAGCAGGGGGTGGTGTGAATGGCAGTCCCTTGTTTTGGTGGCAGGCTTCTGCCCACTATAGGAACTCTAGATGCAGGCAAGGTATGATAGGAATCATTGTTTCCAGGCTGTGACAATGCTGACTCCATAAACCTTTTAAATACCACTGAAGTTTCCTCGTATGCAGTCTTGCATATGGAATTAGAAGAATGCAGGAGACCATGAACCCCAAGGCTTGCAGTATTTGTCTTGCAGATAGCAGGGTTTTTGTGGCCACCTGTTTGAAGTAAGCCACCAAATGAATGTGCTTTTCTGCCGTAAGGAAAGCCATCTAGGCAGTTATATTCAAGCTTGCACCCAGGAATGTAATTTTTTTGTAGAGGGTACCAGTTGTGATTTATTTTTGTTTATGGTGTACCCTATACAAGTTAGAACTCTTTTTACAAACGCCAGATGTTTTAGAAGAATGGCCTGGTTTTCTGCCGGAATTAGACAATCTTCCAGGTATGGATATATTTGAATATTTCTTTGCCTGCAAAATGCAATTACTGGAGCCAGGCACTTTGTGAATACCTTGGGCGCAGTAGACAAGTCAAAGGGCAGTGCAGAGAAAACTGATAATGCAAGTAGCCTGCTTTGAAGTGTGGGTATCTTCTGCAAGATTCCCTGATTGGGATATGCAGGTAAGCCTCTTTTAAATCTACAGTTGCCAACCAGGCATCCTTGCCTAGCATAGGAAGTAACTTTAGACTAGACAGGTACAGAACTGGACGCCATGATTTGTCTTTTGTGGGTACCAGGAAAAGTCTGGAATAGAAACCTTGTCCCTTTTCCTCTTCTAGTACTAGTTGAATAGCACCCATGTTTAGGAGAGAAAGTACTTGCATCTGAGCCTCTGCCCACTGATTTGGGGACAGGTCTGGCCACCCGTTTGGAGTTGGCAATGTGTGGAAATGAAATCTGAATCCCTGGGACACTATATTTAAAACCCATTTGTCCTGGGTTATAAGTTGCCAGTTTTTTGCATGAAGAGCCAGGTTTCCCCCCAAAGGGGCGGCTAAGAGGTAAGTGCTTGGTAATCTTAAAGGAAAGTCATTGAGACTGTTTACCATAAGGTGGTGTCTTGTTATTTCCAGATTTGGAAGTGGAAGCACCCCATTGCTTAGTTCTAAAAGTCCCTTGGGACTGAAACCTGGTGCTTTTGGAGTGCTTGGGTTTGGCTTGAGTGGCTCTGGGAGGAGCTGGAAAGGGCCAGTCCTTAGTAGGCCAGTGCCTACTAAATCTTGGAGGTTGAACTTGTAAGAAATCTTTCACAGTTTGCATAGATTTATCTTCCATCTTTTTTAGAACTTCTTCAGCCTTATTGCCAAACAGATGGTCTTGCTGCAAAGGAGCATCCAACAGTTTTGCTTTAACATGATCAGGCAGAGATTGCTCCTTAAGCCAAGCATGCCTTCTAAGCACAGACCCAGTAACAGCAGCCCTGCAAGAGGCCTCTAAAGAATCAAAACCACATTGCAAAGTATGCTTTCCAACTTGTTCAGCTGAATGCAATAAATCCTGTAAATCTATTTTCCACACAGTCAGAAATCAACATCATTTTCTGTTTAAGCAGCCCCATGGTATGCTGTTGATATTTTAGCATACTGAATTGACAGTTTAAAGCCCTGATTGCCAAGGTTGCAGAAGTATAAACATTTTTACCTCATCTATCCAGTGCCCTGGAGTCTCTATCAGAAGGGGTAGGATTTTTAGCAGTAGAAGCCTTAATGCCCTTGAGCCCCTGAGAAATGGTTTCAGGGTCTGCAACAGGGTTTTTGAAAAGGAATTTGTGGGACTCAGGAACCCTGTAGTATCTGTCTGGTTTACTAGGGGCTGGAGGGCAGGGAATCGGGGGCCATGCTGGATTCCAAAAACACATCATCAACAATGTCTAGTATAGGAGGTATAGCCAAAGGCCTATGCTGAGGAAGGAGGAGGAAATCCCTAAGCCTCTTTTTGGATTCAGAAAAATCCTGACTTTCTCAGTGTAAATGCTCCCTTTAGATATGTAAAGTTTCTCCAAAAGAAAAATCCTCAGGGGGAGAAACAGAGGGAATGGAATCCTCTGCATCAGAGTCCTCATAAGTAGGTATAGACAAATCCAAGTCATTAGAAAAGTCAGAAGAAACAGAATCCTGTTCAGAAGATTCATAGTCAAGTTCAGACCTAGGCCTCTTAGAAGGGGGGGGGGGTTGACTACCCCTGGTTAGAGTAATTAAATCTTCAGCTATTTTGTTCATTTGTTTTTTAGGCATAGGGGCCTGAACATGTGTGGCCTGGGCATTGGTTTTTTAGACATAGATCGAGATTTAGGCCTTAGTATTGAAGGTGGAGTCGGTTTAGTATGCAAATCTGTAGGCCTGAATACACCCTCAGAAGCTGGTGCCTGCACAGTGGCTCCAGACCCATCCAAGGTAGAGACATCCGCGGGTTCCTTAGGTGAAGCATCTCGCGGCATACCGGACTCAGAATGGGTCTCAGTAGAGGCCTGCGAATCAGAAGTAGCGGATATCAGGGGCTGCGAAAGCACCTCACTGAGTACCGGCGAACTGGCAACTAGCTTAGAAGCATTGTCAGCAGTGTTGGACCTCAACGGCCTGTCTCTGTCTTTTCCTTTGCATTTTTTTGGTATTCAGGTAGTCGGATGGCTAACCAATGTCATTTCTGGATAATTAATCTGAGAACCGAAATATTTAGAAGCAAAAATGTACAGACAATGGATAGTGCGCTGATTAAATAAAGCACAAAACCGACAGCAAAGTACATCGTGGTCAGGGCCTAGGCAAGGAATATAGTACAAATGAAAATCCTTATGAGATATTTGCTTCCCACGAGTAATACAATTATTAACTTTTACTGACATCAGTAAGGAGCAAGAAAAAGTTTCTCCAATGGGGTACTTAGCTTTTAGTTGAAGACTTTGGTTCTGAAACTCAAAAACAAAAATTTCAGGAGTCTGCCGACCGGCACTTGTGAACTGCTTCTGCTTCAGGCACCGCGCGGCAAGAAAGACTGATGCAATGGTGTCGGCTGCATGTTTTATACCCCTGATGACCTGACGTCATGGAAGAAGGGACAGCAACTGATGCAGGACCGAAGACTTTGTTAATCAGGCTGACTGAGGGCAACCTGCCAGCAGATTACCCAAATGTAATGACTGCAACAGTGAAACACGAAGAACTTCCATCAGTGCTTCAGGAAACAATTCATAAAATGTTTCAAAGTTATGGGGCACTTGCTTTGATACCCCTGGATAAAAATCACCCCTTGCACTTTACTAACACTCTGCTAATGTGAATACATTGCTAAAAGCTCTGAGTATTCTATCATCTCTCTTTTTCTCTTTCCCTTGTCTCTGTTCTTTAATCTACATACCACCTAAACCATTGCCTTTTTATTCCTACCCAGTTGCCTTTTACCACCTACCTGATTGTCTAGGGATGTAGTGGTGATTATTCATCATGTCTTTAAATTTAGCTGTATTAGGACTTGGGTAACAGAGACTTTTGCATTTGCTTTTAGACCAGGACCCTTGCTTGGTTGCCTTACTTACAGCTCTACAGGTAACTATAGATGATTTTTACAGTACTTTGTGTATTTTCTTCATATTCATCCTTTAAATCATCCATGCTGGATAACTGTGTGTGACTTCAGTGCCAGATTAGAGGATATTTCACTGGGGTGTCATAGAAGTGCTTGAGGCCCAAGCATTCAAAGAGTACTTGTCTTGAAGCCTAGGGCTCAAGCATCTTGTGGTGCAACCATGTTGCAGTTCATCTTGTAGCGCGAGCATGTTGCAGTTCATCTTGCGGCGCAAGCATGTTGCAGTTCACCTTGCGGCGCAAGCATGTTGCAGTTCATCTTGCGGCGCGAGCATGTTGCAGTTCATCTTGCAGCGCGAGCATGTTGCAGTTCATCTTGCGGCGCGAGCATGTTGCAGTTCATCTTGCGGCGCGAGCATGTTGCAGTTCATCTTGCGGCGCGAGCATGTTGCAGTTCATCTTGCGGCACGAGCATGTTGCAGTTCATCTTGCAGCATGAGCATGTTGCAGTTCATCTTGCGGAGCGAGCATGTTGCAGTTCATCTTGTGGCGCAAGCGTGTTGCAGTTCATCTTGTGGCGCAAGCGTGTTGCAGTTCATCATGTGGCACGAGCATGTTGTAGTTCATCTTGTGGCACGGACATGTTGCAGTTCATCTTGAGACTCGAGCATGTTGCAGTTCAACTTGTGCTCAAACACAGATACGAGTTCAGGCAAACAGCTGCCACATCTCACCCAAACACATTATTCAAGTTTGAGTGAGGTAAATGTGGCAAACATGGTGAGGGCATGAGAAGGGGGTGGGAGTGTAGATTAGAGCACCTCTCAGGAAGAGAATTTTAGGTTTAGGGTGCAGGGGAGTTAGGTTTTGGAAGTGGGAGTTGGAAGTTTAGGTTTAAGGAGTGGGAGGGGAGTTTTATGGTTAGGGAGCAAGAATGATTTTAGGCTTATGGAGAGGGAAAGGAGTTATAATGTTAAGTAATGTGAAGGGTGTTTTGGGGTTAGATTTAGGATCCTGGTAGTGCTACACAGTTTTGTAGGACAGGATGTTGGGAGGACTAAGTACATTCAAGAGATCAAGTTAGTGTGACTTACAGTTCTTGTCTTAAGTGGCAGCAAGCAAGTGTATTGTGAGCAAACAACACATTAGCACTTGTAGTACACCCGTTTCAAAGGCTTTGTCAAAGAATTTCTCTGTATTATAACTTTTGTTGTAGACAACACACCAGCTCTCCTATACATATACACAATTATTTCTTGGAACCTGTCTTTCAACTTGGCATCTCTGTTACTAATTTAAGACACAGTCCAGTGACTTGTTCAGATCATTTAATCATACATTTTTTTGTTAATACTGCAGGTTTTCATCCCTCTGAAGTCTGCCTTGTTTCATTTATGAAGCTTTCTGCAGTTTCTCCAGAAAACATTATTTCTGCTATTTATTTAATTTCCAATCAATCATTCATTCATAGATTCATAGTAGGTTAACTGCCCTCATGGACCATTTTGATCCTAACCAATTACCCCCTATGAGAATCAAACCCTGCACCTTGTGCTGCTAAGGTAAACACCTTAACCATTACGCCACCCACCCACCCTCTCAGAAGACTTGAAAAACCACATGACTACCTACACCATTTTAAGACATTCCCTTGATTTGGTTGCACCTGTTCAAGTCCGTCCAGTCAGCCAAGTCCCATGACAGCCAATCACTAAGGAGGACTGGTCACAGACTTGAATGTAGGTAGTAGCATACTGGCTTGTTGGAGGATATATTTGCCATGGACAACCATTTTTCTAGCCATCACTCTGAAATTTGCTGTCATTAATCTGCTTATCTTTCTAAATGTATGGCTGAGATTGCAAATCATCCATTACTAAATGAATAAAGATGTGAGTTCATAACTTAGGTACATGGAATGCAGAACGTGTATGTCAACAGTAAATGTGTAGCTTTACTTTGTAAACACATACAAAACGCAAATGTGTAATGTAAGCCCAGTGGCAGTAGAGGAGGAATATGCAATAAACATATTGAAGTAACAGATAAATGTCGTAAATATGGTAAAGCAGGAAAAAAACTTGTTACAACTAATATAGCATTTAACAAACTTTGCAGGAAGAACAGACTGAAGAAAAAAATAAGTAGGAAGAAAGGAGGGGCTAAGTATGGCATAAAAGGAGGAGGGGGCAAGAAAGTGGGGAGAAAAGGAATTTCATAGATAAAATAAATAGCAAAGGTACATGTTGTGTAAGTGAGGGGATTAGAAATGTATAAATATAAAAGGGCCAAGTCAGTGAATTACAGGATGTATGTGAAAGAATGAAGTTGAATTAATTGATAATGGACAAGATGAAAGTTAAATGAAAAGAGAGCTGTACAATGGAAAAATAGAGGGAACCTTGTGACTATTTAACTACGTCATGGTATTCTGCATTTCTAATATTAGCTCGTGGTTTGGTGAAACATGGTGGTCAGCTTGAAGCCTTGCTTGTAGACAAATTCCAACATGATAATATTGAGTTTATCCACTGTTTGGCTATGTAGATACAACAGGTTTAGTCTCATTCTCTACATGTACAAGGTGCGACTTGCACTAAAGAAGCACCTGCAGAACAAAGTCATTTTGAGGAAGTACACCAGATCAGTATCATAGATATTGCTGAGAAGTTACTAGCATGGGACGGCCTTTGAGCAAATGGGAGTAGAGTGTATTTCAGACATTTAGGCTTGCTCAGTGCTTCATGCACAGTTGTAACACAGGAAAGATGTGCCATAAGCAAAGTCTGGAATCCCTTTATAGGCTGGAAAAAGTTTTATGTGGGGTGGTTATTGGAAGGCGAGTTAGCAAATTAGGAAGCATACAGAAATGTGAGTAGCAGGAAAGCAAGGGATGTAGTTCTACTATGATTAGTTTTAAAAGCCTTTGCCCAACAGAGGATACCAAATGCCTATCTGCTTTTGTAATAGTGGACTTTATATGGAGGACAAGCTTGAACTCTGTGCCCAAGTTGACCACAAGAAGCCTTGCTGAGCCCATAGTTTGACTGTTGAGTGAACAAGAGTTAATAGAGGAAATAATCAAATCTGAAGCAGTTAGAAAAGGGGTCAGAATATAACCAAACAGCATGTATTTTATTCTGAGATGCTCACATATATACATGCATACAAATATTTCAAGCACGGGCATTAATGCCCTTCTAGCTTGCCAATATCCCAACACTTGTTCCCATTACAAGTGTCCAGGTCATTCTTAAATATAACTAAACTAGTACTTGCTTTAATGCAATTTGGTACTCTGTTCCATGCATCAGCTGCTCTTTCAGAGAACCAATTAGTACACTTCTCATTCCTATAGGTTGTCTGATAATTGACTGATAACCCCAAACATTCCTAGAGGAAGTTGTCTCTAAATACTCTATATATTTGAATAAGATATCCTCTTAGATATCTATAAGAGACACTGTACAAGTTCAGATATTTTAGTCTTTCATAATAACTTAAATTTTCACATCCATGGATGCCCTCGGTATATTTCTGCTGCACACTCTCCAGTTTACTCATGCTTGTTTTCTTATAGGGTTTTTATACTGTTATTCCATACTCAAGTTTAACTCCAATGTAACTAACAAACAATGACTTCATCATTTTTGATTTTCTAGACTTTATAAGTCTTTTTATACAACCTATAGTTCTATAGTTATCATTAACCAATTGGTTGATATGATTAGAAAAGCTCATAGCTGGATCTATCCATATACCCAGGTCCTTAAATGAGTCTACAGTTTCAGTCACTGTGTGCTATATTAAATATTCATCTTTCAATTTGTCTCCCAAATCTCATATGCTTAGTGTTTGATGTATTTATCGGTTTATTATCCTCCTGTGCCCAAATGGTCAATTTAGTCAAGTTCTTCTGCAAGCATGCCTTATCTGTAACGGATGTAATCAGTTTACCCAATTTCAGGTCATCTGCGAATAGACTGTAGAACACCTGAGATTAAAAAGTTAAGTCTGAAAGCTACAATCTAAACAAGTAAGGGCCTAGGACAGAGGCCTGTGGGACACCCTGACTGTAACCAAGGATTTCACCTGTCCAGTTGCTGTATGCTACTTGCCATGTCCTATTTGCAAGCCATGCTATCCATCATATCAAGAGTACATCCATACCTACTTCTGATTTATTGATAAGTGTTTTGTGTATGACCCTGTTAAATGCTGAAGTTAAATCTATATAAATTATATCACAGTACAATTTTTCATTCATAGCTATTATATTGCTATAGATCATCATGTTGCAGGTAGTAATAGATCTGTTTTCAACATATACATGCTGATATATGGTTTCAAGTCTCAACCTATCCAGTTCTGACAATAACTTATCCAATATTACCACCTCTTATTTTTCCACAACATGAAAGTAGACATAAGGGTCTATATGACTCTGGGTTTGTCCTACACCCCTTTCCCTTAACGACATGTCTCCAATCTTGAAGAATCTTTCCATATTTATATGACCTAGGAAATAATGGATATAATGGTACCATATGCTCTTGCTGAAATGTTCTCGGGTCATTGTTACTAGTTCCGTCTCCTCCCTGTGCTTTGTTTGGATCCAGTTTGTGCAGTTCTTTTCAATATAATCTGATTTGATTCCAGTATCTGAGGTTACCTGTATGCGACTAGGACAATCTATAACCCCCTTTGTGAAAACAATCAGTTTTGCATAATATTTTGTAAACATGTTTATAATCTGTTGCGTCTGAGAATACATTTTAGAATCTGCACACAGATTATCAGTTTGTATGTCTTTACTCCTTCCATAGCTTATGTATCTATAAAAGGGTTTATTATAATGCTCAATATCTTTACAGATTGTTTATGTCAGTTTTCAAAGTTGTAGTTCGACCTCTCTTCCATTTTTTTTATATATTTTTTGTCTCTCACCTTAATCAAGTATCTTGTTCTTATGAAAATATATCCTCCTTGATGTTGTATACCTAGATACTGATGTTAAACTTTTTTTTTGATTTTTTGCACTCAATTTCTCTTTCAAAACTTTCTATGTTCCATCTGCAGGTTTTCCACTGAACACATCACTCTGGTTAGTTTTGCATAGTGACTGTTTTGCTTCTCTATAATCTGTAATTGACCTTCCATGCATTGGTTTAGATTTCAGTTTGGCAGAATTATCTAGCAACAAATTAACCTTTATAACCCCATGATCACTGCACATCAATGGTGGTAAAACTTGACTTGAAGTAATAGTAATTTCTTTAGGAACACAAACAATGTCTAGTATGTTCCGTCCCCTGGTAGGTTTTTACAATCTGAAGCAATTGTTGTTCCTGAATATATGTATTTCCTTAGTAATGTTGTTGAATCAATATTATTCCAGTATGTTTCTGGCAAATCTATGTCCCCAGCTAATATTATCTTTCCCTCCTGTGATTCATTTAAGAATAGTATGAATTCCTCCAGGTCATCTGCACTTGACTTTGGTGGTCGATACACTCCAACAATTGTTATATGTTCCAGGGTTGTCTTTATTGTCACAGTTACACAGCTTATAGCATTGGTGTTATCACTGAACATATAATAATCACAGGTCTCACAACCATCTTTAATCCCTATCATATCACCTTCACCTGACTTTTTGTTAGAATGCCTGTTACAATAAAAACATTTATACCCTGATAGAACTGGTTTCCAGTCATTGTTCTTTAACCATGTTTCACAAACAGTAACATCATCAATCTTGTGGGAGCGTAGCAAATTTTCCAATAAAAAACTTTATTATTAATACTCCTAGCATGAACAACCAGACATGCATCAAAGGTTGCTATCTGTGAACTATTACATTTTCAAGCTGACAAAAATCCTGCCTAGTGTTTGTCAAATATTGCAAAATATCTGCTGCAAAAATTATCTTCCCTGATCTTGACAAATATATACCATCCTGTCTGAACACGTGCCCATAACTAGGCTTGGATGCTCTACACATTTCCATTTTTTTTTTAAAACAGGACATTTTTTCCATGTAGGTATTTACCTAAAAACTAAAACATATTTTCATTCATGTTAACCTGATTATCCTTTCTGTGTGTGATTTGTGTAAAATACGTCCTAACACCGGTATACGTTATACTATCTAAGAAGGCTGTAAGCTCCCTACTAACCGTTAGAGATTCTTTGCATATGAGATAATTTGTACCGACATGAATAAAAACAGATCCTTACATTAAGGCATTCCAAGGCTCGTCTCACATCTTCTGTTTTTGCTCCTGGCAAGCATAACACTTTCAGTGTTCATTATAAGTATCAGTTCCTCTAGTAACTGAATCTCCAATTACAAGAATATCTAAATCTAAAGAATCTTCAACTTCTAAGACACTAATATCTGATCTGTCTATCATTACAAAGGAGTGATCTTCATCACCATTAGTCTTATTAATCCCATGGTGTTCATTCTATGTTAAATTCTCATCCAGCTGGTATTATAAATTCACAGCTTGAGCCATGCAGTCAACATCTGTCTTTCTTTTTTTTTTCTAACAGTAATGTTCTTCAATCCTTCCACGTTCAATTTAGATTTATTCCTTTTCACCTGCTCCTTGCCTGTTTTTTCTACCTTCTCTTTTGAAAAAAAATGTTAGCTTTTTCTGTAGACTGAAGGTTTTCTGACAAAAAAATATCATCAATCCCTGTCACCAGTGTGTTACATAACAAAGCAGTGTCCTTTTTATTACATATTCTCTTTCCTTAACAGTCATTAATCAGTTTCTTTTTCTTCCTTATTTGTTGTGAACTTCTTCCTTTCTTTCTTATTTCCTTCTCAACAATCCGAATCCTCAGATTGCCGAGTACTTGCATCTAAAATTCCAAATTTGTCAGGGGCATCATCTTGTTTCATAGGGGTCAAATGATTTTTGAAGACAATAGACACATCATTTACTAAATATGTTCTATTTACTCTTTGCTTAACATCATTTATCTCATCAGTCCAGTCATTAATATTAATAGCAGTTTTACAAGCCGTGCCAATTGCACAAATGCAATCATCATCAGTAAGTCTAGATTTACTTCTAACAGTGGTAAGCAAATTATTCAACTTTTGACACGAGGAACATAGATCAGCAGTGTTATCAGGTGTTACCTATAAACATGTGAACATTTATTATACTGGACAAGATATTTGTGCTTTAGCAAATTATTAATTAAATACTCGGTTAAGGAATCCATATTCAGCTTCAAATGAAGAAAATATTATAAAAGAAAAGAATAATTAATATTAGTAACCATAGAATTGACTTAAACTTAAATCAACTTCTATGACAAAAATCACACAAGCAATATACAACTAAACATTAAAGTATAGTAAAGTTGTTCTGAACGTACACGTTCTGCAAGTCAGACAAAACCTGTAATTCCTTTACTTCTTATTATCACTTGCAGTTGTACTTCTTTTAACAGTAAAAATCAATAAATTACAAACCATGGTAGGATTGTTTAGATAAACTCTGGATTTTCCTCTCTCCATTCTGTGAATTTATAGCTGTCTAGAGCCCCTTGGGATGACTACAGCTAGTCTGTCTAAAACCTATTCCTTTCTAGCAACCAATAGAGAAATTAAAAGTAAAACAAAATATGAATCAAAGTAAATCTTGTTATCAAGCTATCCCTTCCTACTTACAAACAGTAAAAAAACTGTGATAAAAATAAATATAAATTCAAATGAAACTTCTCTTACCAGTCAACTCCACAGTAAATCACAAATCAAGGTAGGATTGTTTAGAAAAACTCTGTTTAGGTACCAACAAACACCTGGATTATTGTAAAAACTTGTAAACTAAACTGTAACACTAAATTGTTTTACATATATTGCATAGACCTGGTAGTAAGCCCTGAGCTGAGCCTGAAAATGGTCCAGGTGGATCAGTGCTCTGTGACAGTCAAAAATACATAAATAACTAAGCAAACAACTGGGAACAGACAATTAAATCCAGATTAAAGTACTGACTGTACAGCGGAACAAGCACGCGATCAGCATATTAGGTAAAAAAAATGGCAAATAGAAGTAAGCCACGCACAGAGCCTTGTGGAACAACCACAGAGATTTGCAGAAGGGGTGGAACGGGGTGGCATTATCCCCTCTAACAGTATGAGGGAAAAAGTGGTTCAGTGATAAGTCTGATTGACTGCTCTAAAATGTTGACATATAATGCATTAATATAGAGATATTGGAACATAACAAGACTGAGAGTCCTATTCCAGCACTAAGTGCTTAGCTTCAATTCACTTACTGGCACTGCAGTGCAGCATAAGTTGCAGGGGGGGGCTTTCAAGTAAGATGATAAACAAAGGACCCATCTACCTGAGTTGGTGACAGCTTGGGCGGATGTGAAAGATAATGTGGCACTTATTGAAAAGACTAGGGGGATGTTTTCTTGTGCCATGCCTACATTTTTTCTGGTCTGTTTGCATACTACCTCAGGTCTCCACTGAAAAAAGGCTGCTGGCCTACTGAGTCTAACCAATCAGAAAACAGTGAATGAATGAAAATGAACAGATAAATCAATAATAAAGATACCACAATACTGTTCCTGTTAAATTCAACACATTCAGTTATGTGTTGAAATGAATACATGTTGAATTTAACAGGAACAGTATTGAGGCAAGTTTAACTCATGTATTCAGTTATATTAAGGAGAGAGGACTCATTTCTCTGACCCGTACAAAATGCATATTAAGTGGCAGACAGTAAACTGAGTGAAGGTAAAATAAGAAACCTAACACTATACATACTTTACAATATTTTACAAAGCAAAAACAGAATGGCTACAGGCCAATGGTTGACTATAGATGAAAAATTATCCTTATTTAAATGGATTATCATCACAGACTTCCAGAGTTTGGTAAATAGGAGTTTATCAAAATACATATGGAGAAGGAGATAATGTTTTGTCCCTCTGCCTTATGACCATCAAGCCTCTCCAATTCAGGGGGGAGGTGTCATCCAGGCAGCCATTAGGGTTGCTTGCACCCTCATCAGCATCCTGGCAATGTGAGTGTTTTTCCTTTAAGTCCTAGCTCACCCTCCCTTGGGTGGGGTACTAGCATCACTTTTAGGGCCACTATACCTGCTCATGTAACTATGAACATCTGTGCACCTGATGAAGACGTGTACCATCTGCTTTGGGGCCAAATGTTTACCCCAGGAATGCTTCCAGTGTGTCATTGACCCTACCCCAAGGGACTCTGGAATTTGATGACCCTAGTCTGTTGTTCCCCCTCTCTCCAAGGAGAGGTTTGCCCATCATCCCCATGCTGCTAATCAAACACAGCTTACCTACGTCACAGTCAGGACTTTATCCCTTTATGACAATGGAGCTGGTACAATGAAGCTGTTATCTTTGAAAATTCAGGTGGCAGAAAATTGGCAGTTACTGAGCATGATTTCAACTTTAGGAAAAGCTCTTTGACACGGCTAACTTGAACAATAAAAAGTGTGCATGTCTGGGGAAGTTTAAAAGTTATAGTGAAAGTAGTGACTGTGGTTTAAGATGGACAATAAAATGCTCAATTACATTTGCAAAACTCAGGCATGGAAAGGGTTGAACTGGCAGGAGTATACTGTATGCTATACCAGACATTGCTGTTAGGCATAGGCCAACTAGGGCACCACACTTGCAACTCTGAGGGGAGCATTTTCTGGTATTATTTAATTTATTTATTTATAGTAAAGAGTGTTTCTTTATAGTAAAAAGTGTTTCTTTATGATGAAAAATAAACAAATACTAGAAAAGTGCTGTTATATAGCAGCAGGAGCAGCATCCTAAGGAAGAAGCCCTGTTGATTTTGTCATTCCATTTGCTGGCTTCCTGGCCGTCCCACCTACAACCTACCCAATCTGTTATCTAGGTAAGTTGGGAGTGGGACAGAACATGAAGTCAACAAATTAAGTGAGAGTCTGGCATGAACAGAAAGCTCAGAGATGATGTAAAGTGAAAATATATATTTATGTAATTGTTACTGGCAGACAACCAGATCTTTTGGATGGATGGAGCCTGGCTAGTCCTTAGCTGTCCCTGATTTTGCTGAATGTGCCTGCTTTTATATAGTATGCGTGTCATGTCATGCCCCTCATAGGTCAAAACTGTTCTGATTTGCATAATGGCCAGATTTTTGCCTCATATGTTTGGTCTGTTCAACATAAAATTTGTGTTTTTTTGGCAAATTGTTGAGGACTGAAATCACTAAATGATGTCAGACATTTGAATTTCAGACCTCATACCCTTCATAAAATGCATGCTAATGCAAAACGTTTTACTCTAGCAACTAAGTTTATAAGAATAATATTTAAAATCTGTAACCCCATCCACGTTATTTTTGAATTTGTCCAGATTTCTTGTGTTAAGAGGTTAAGAATGTTCCCTCACATATGCTCTGTTTTTTTTTCATGGTAAACCACTGAAGATTACTGTCAGTTAAAAATAGCAGATATTGGCATTCTGTACTTTTCCCTCAGAAAATGTTTGTAGATGCAAAACCTGTCCTGCATAAAATGCTGACCTGTTTTTGGAGAAATATGACTAATTGCTGCTTTTCACTCAATATTCTGAGTTTGCCGGATTACTGTGAGTTGTGTAAAAATAATTTAACATGTGGCTACTGTTTTCATGGAAGAAAGGTGGAATGCAATTCATGGCTGTCATGTTTAGCTATAACTGATGGGTGGGGGCATAGTAGCTGTCTGTAGGAAGTAACTGTTTCCATTGAACAAAGCTAAAATGCAATCCAAGGCCATCATTTTTATCTATAACGGCTAGGTAGGGGTAGTAGCTAGTAATTAAGCCTCTTGATGCTTTTCTCAGTTGAACAGTCATTACCTGACTTTGGACTAGTGTGTATCATCTTCTTCTTTTGGCTGCTCCCGTTATGGGGTCGCCACAGCAGATCAACTGTTTCCACTTCTTCCTGTCATCTGCATCTCGCTCTGTCACATCAACCACCTACATGTCCTCTATCACCACATCCATAAACCTTATCTTAGTCCTCCCTCTTTTCCTGTTACCTGGCAGCTTTATCATTAGCATCTTTTTCCCAATATACTCTGCATCCCTCCTCAGCACATGTCCAAACCAATGTAATCTTGCCTCTCTGGCTTTGTCTCCAAACCTTCCAACCTGGGCTGACCCTCTAATATTCTTATTCCTAATCCTGTCCATCCTCGTCACACCCAGTGCAAATCTTAACGTCTTCAACTCTGCCACGTCAAGCTCTGACTCCTGCATTTTTGTCAATGCCACTGTCTCCAACCCATATAACATAGCTGGACTCGCTACTCTCTTGTAGACCTTCCCTTTCACTCTTACTGGTACTCGTCTGTCAAAATTACTCCTGACACTCTTCTCCACCCATTCCATCCTGCCTGTACTCTCTCCTTCACCTCTCTTCCACACTCACCATTACTCCAATCTGTTGACCCCAAGTACTTAAACTAATCCACCTTCTCCACCTCTACTCCCTGCATCCTCACCATTCCTCTATCCTCCCTCTCATTCACACACATATATTCTGCCTTAGTCCTGCTGACCTTCATTCCTCTTCTCTCTAGAGCACATCTCCACCTCTCCAGGGTCTCCTCCACTTGTTCCCTACTCTCACTACAGTTCACAATGTCATCTGCAAACATCATAGTCCATCATAGTCCATGGGGACTCCTGTCTGATCTCGTCTGTCAACCTGTCCATCACAATTGCAAATAAGAAAGGGCTCAGAGCTGATCCTTGATGTAATCCCACCTCCACCTTAAATGCATCTGTCACTCCCTCCGCAGACCTCACCGCTGTCACACTACCCTCGTACATATCCAGTACCACTCTTACATACTTCTCTGACACTCCCGACTTCCTCATACAATACCACAACTCCTCTCTAGGCACCCTGTCATATGCTTTCTCTAAATCCACAAAGACACAATGCAACTCCTTCTGACCTTCTCTGTACTTCTCCATCAACACTCTCAGAGCAAACATCGCATCTGTAGTGCTCTTTCCTGGCATGAAACCATACTGCTGATCACTAATCATCACCTCCCTTCTTAACCTAGCTTCCACTACTCTTTCCCATAACTTCATGCTGTGACTGATCAGTTTCATCCCTCTGTAGTTACTACAGCTCTGCACATCACCCTTATTATTAAAAATCGGTACCAAAACACTTTCTCCATTCCTCAGGCATCCTCTCACTTTCCAAGATTTCATTAAACAATCTAGTTAAACTCCACTGCCATTTCACCTAAACACCTCCATGCTTCCACAGGTATGTCATCTGGACCAACAGCCTTTCTGTTCTTCATCCTCTTCATAGCTGTCCTTACTTCCACCTTGCTAATCCATTGTACTTCATGATTCACTATCCGCACATCATCCAACCTTCTCTCCCCTCTCATTCTCCTCATTCATCAACCCCTCAAAGTACTCTTTCCATCTGCTCAACACACTCTCCTCGCTTGTGAGTACGTTTCCCTCATTATCCTTTATCACCCTTACCTGCTGCACATCTTTACTGCTTGGTCCCTCTGTCTAGCCAATCGGTACAGGTCCTTTTCTCCCTTCTTAGTGTCCAACCTTTTATACAACTCTTCATACGCCTTATCCATAGCCTTTGCCACCTCTCTCTTTGCCATGCACTTCATCTCCTTATACTCTTGTCTACTTTCTTCGTCTTTGACAATCTCACTTCTTCACCAACCTCTTTCTCTGTATACTCTCCTGTACTTCTTCATTCCACCACCAGGTCTCCTTGTCCTCCTTCCTCTTTCCAGATGTCACACCAAGCACCTTTCTAGCCATCTCTCTTACTAGCTCTGCTGTAGTTGCCCAGCTATTGTATAACTCTTCACTGCCACCCAGTGCTTGTCTGACTCTTCCCTGAACATCACCTCACAATTACCTTTTTTCAATTTCCACCATTTGATCCTTGGTGCTGCCCTCACACTCATCCTCCTCTTCTTGATCACCAATGTCATCATACATACCATCATCCTATGCTGCCTAACTACACTTTCCCCGGTCACCACTTTACAGTCTCCAATCTCCTTCAAACTGGCCCTTCTACATAAGATATAATCCACCTGTGTGCATCTTCCTCCACTCTTGTATGTCACCCTATGCTCCTCACTCTTGTTAAAATACCTATTCATCACAGCCATGTCCATCCTTTTCGCAAAATCCACTACCATCTGACCTTCTGCATTCCTTTGCTTAACACCATACCTACCCATCACTTCCTCATCCACTCTGTTCCCTTCACTAACATGCCCATTGAAATCTGCTCCAATCACCAGTCTCTCACCCTTGGATACAGTCATCACCACTTCATCCAACTCACTCCAAAATTTTTCTTTCTCATCCATTGTACATCCAACTTGTGGAGTATATGCACTAACAACATTCATCATTACACCATCAATTTCCAGCTTCATAAACATCACTCTGACACTCTTTTCACCTCCAAAACACTCTTAGCATACTGTTCATTCAGGATAATGCCTACACCATTTCTCCTCCCATCCACACCATGATAAAACAATTTGAAACCACCTCCAATACACCTAGCCTTGCTCCCCTTCCATCTGGTCTCTTGCACACACAATATACCAACTTTCCTTCAGTCCATATCAGCTAGCTCTCTCCCTATACCAGTCATACTGTCAACATTCAAAGTTCCGACCCTCACTATCACAGTCCTAGCCTTTACCTGCCTTCGGGCATGTCTTCCCACACTTCTCCTCCTTCGGCCAACAGTAGCCCAATTTTCGCCAGCACCCTGTTGGCCAACAGTACTGGTAGCAATCGTTGTTAACCTGGGCCTCGACCAATCTGGTATGTATTTCTGTACTGTTGCCTGCATGTATGATTTGGCAACATTTTACGCCGGATGCCCTTCTTGATGCAACCCTCCCCATTTATCCAGGCTTGGGACCGGCACAAAGAAATACACTGGCTTGTGCATCCCCAGTGGCTGGGTTTTGGACTAGTGTGTAGATTGGACTAGTGTGCATCTACAGAATATAAAATAATTTATATGAAACAACTAAGAATACTTTTAATGTGTGGCTACTGTTTGCATGGAAGATGAATGAGCTACAATAGAATACTTGTCCATTTTTTCACAGTTGTCTGAAGTGTACACATACATATCCATTACTGCCGAGTGGCATTTGAAGCTATCTGTTGAAAGTAACTGATCTTTTGTTGTTTCTTCAGGTTAAACAGTCACTATCTGGTTTTTGAGACTGGTATACATTTGTTTTAAGTGAGGTAGACTATAACTGGACATCTGTTATATGCACACACAAAATAGCTACAGTTCATAGAGCAGCCTGTACAGGAAAATAAAGAGCTGCCTACCGTTGACTGCACATTATTCTGGCTTTGCGGACTAATGTGAAAGTGTAAAGAAACTTGGTTTACTTTTAATGTGCAGCAACCATTTTTGTAAGCTCCGTTACATGGCCATCCTCTTCTAGTACAATCAGATGTCTGAATGGTACACAGAAATGGCTATAACTGCCTGTTGGGAGTGGAGATGCCTGGTTGAAAGCAATGAGTCCTCTTGTAATTTGCTCGGTTTAAATCATATTTCAAAGCTATAAAGCATAAAATTTATCATAGAACATTCAGAGCTTCTTGGTGGCTTGGTAGTCCTCATACCCTGAGACAATACAGGTGGAGTAGTAGCCTCTGTCCTAACCACACCTAGTCTAAAACCACCTCTTCTTAGAGATGTGCAGAGGAGGTAATTGTATTTTGTATGAAGGGCTGGGGACAATGTCCTTATTTCTACAATTTTCTTCCTAAACCTGAGAGGTGTGCCTAAGCCATTATGCTTGTGTTGGGCTAGGGACAGTGTACTCTGTTTATTTGACTTTCTTCACAAATCTTAGAGGTATGCACAGAAGGTCACTATATCTTGTATATGATCAGTGTACTGTTTATGAGTAACAAGCTGGAAACATTATTGTCATCATTTATTTTCACTTTCCTCACCATCAGACTTCAGCTGCATATACATGTGGCTACCTTTTATGGGAGTGCAAGGGAACATGTTGCTTTTATGTATGTGACAGCAACAGGCTGAAATGTGTTTCTGTTCAATTTCACCCCTTTCTGGCAGAGGGGTACACATATGGTGGCTGTCTTTTAGGGGTAGTGATGAGGAGTGTATGCATGACATCAGCAACATGAAATAATATATATCTGGCTGTAACTATTGGTGCCTTCACTTTCATCCTAGTCTTCTTAACATCAGACAGAGATACATAGAAAGTGAATTTAAAGTTATCAAAAAACAAACAATTCTACAATAGTTGCCAATTACCCAAAATAATCCAAACCAAACAAAAATAGAAATCCAAACCAAACAAAAATAGAAATCCAACTATTTTTAATCCAAAACAAAATTCACAGTTGATGCTTTCATCCAAACAGTCTTCTTCAGACTGAATAAAAATAAAATCAACCATTCTTTTAAAGCTGTTACAATCACATAAAGAAATCACAGGACAGTTTCAAAAAACATCATGTGACTTACTTAAGTCATCACATGACTTAAAATACACCACATAACATACTTAAAAGACATATTATGACTTTAAAAAACACTGTATGTCTTTAAAAATCACATTTAATGTTTCAGGGTTCTACTTCGCAAAAACAAATACTTTTCATACAGTTCTACCCAGATTAAACACAACCATTTAAAATGAGCTGCCACATCTACTCCTTCCAATCCTTCAACTACAATTTTTCATGAACAGATTCAACTTTCTCCAAAACTGTAAATTTAAAATATGCATCCCTACATATCAAAGTATGCATACATAATGTGTTAGATGAATCTTTAGAATATGCTCATATAAATGCTTCTGTAAATTTCTAGAGGTCTTTCCTACATAACACACTTCACATTTTAAACAAAGCAATATATATAACAATCATATTTTTGACTAAACAGGTGCATTTGCCAGGAATATAAAAATGCTCAATTTTCAAACCTGCCACAGAAGTTTTAATTCCACTTTGCTCATCTCTTATAAGATCCATTAAGGAATATAATGCCCCTTTTGGCATATATTGTCTAAATATATAATTCAACTTCAGAGATTCTTATCTACAAGAGATCAATGGCCTCAAATCCTTTAGTTGTTTTTGTACTGTTCTCAGTCAATTATAGACTCCTCTATGGTGATTTTTGCCAATACCATAACTAGAAAGCTGTGAAGAGGGTGCCTGTTCCAAGCACAAGCTGTCAAGGCACTATCAAACAGGTGCCAATGGTGCCGGAGTACAGTGCGGGCATTTATGAATGACAATAGTGCATTTGCAGAATACCACTTAAGTTCTATGCTCAAGATTTCTTGATAAAGCCAAAAATATGTCCAAAATTAGGAACAATATTAATATATTACTCTAATTCACATAAAAGTCAACAGATTTTGCATCAACATACATTTTCTGAATAACATGAAGTATGAATTTCTAAATTTTGGCATTGCAGACTGATTGTAATTATCAATCACTTACCAGAAAATCAAAAATTTTGTGAAGGATAGGACAGAAATATGAGGTAAAAGCAATAGCTTTCTGCAAAAAAACAAGGGGGGGGCAGCTAAGAACTATGATTTATGGCTGAAGCACTCAGTGTATGGTAGTTTATCTGGAGCAAACTGCTTGCCGCATTTATAGTAAGGAGCTTGCTGCTTTTTCAGAGTAGAAGAGATTTATTTTTTCTTCTAGCTCTTGAAGCTGTCAGATGGTGCAACTGGCACATGCAGATGATGCAGGTGTGCAGTACTTGTATTTGTTTTGTTTCATTTGTTCAGTTCAGTGGGACTCTACACATGGTTACATTTTGGTATTACTGACTGACTTCAATCATCAATTATTTACCAAAAAAAAAAAATCTGTGAACAGGGCAAAAGTATGAGATAAAATCAGGGGCATTCTGCCCAAAGAATGGGGGGGGTGAGGTGTTAGGGTATGATTTATGACTGAAACACTCAAGTGTGTGGTAGTTTAACTGTAGTAAACAGTTTGTTACATTTATAGCAAGCAGCTTGCTGCATTTCAGAATAGAAGAATTTTCTTTTTTTCCCAAGATGAATACTTTTTCTTCTTGCTCTTGAAGCTGTCAGAGGGTGCAATTGGCATGTGCAGATAATGCAGAAGTGCAATACCAGTATTTGTTTCATTCAGTGGGGCCCTACCCATGGCTAAGTGAGTCAAGGGAGAGGCAGTACAGGCAAAGAATGAGGCAAAATTATCATAACAGTTCACAAAGATCAGGAAAGCCTTAACTAACAAACAAAAGTACTGCCTGAAAACTAAAATGTTGGAAAATCAAATAAAAAGTACTCAGAACACAAATTCCAAAGCATTTTACAAAAGTTTGCACATTTAATGTTTAAAAACAGTTAAGCACTTTCATCAGACAATAATTAAGCCAACTTCTCCAGAACTAAAAGCCTTTTCAAACAAACACTAATGTGAATCCTGAAATAGTAAAATACTTCATATTACATCAATTACTAAAACCACCAGTCAAAAACAACAAATCAATTAATTTTGAAATGCATCACTTAGTTTACTAGAAATACTAATTATATCACTACTTTCCAGGAAATGCTGTAGTACTTAACCTAAGATTATGATTTGTTGTCTTATGTTTTTACAAGCTGTTTATATCACCATCTGACAAAGATAGGTGTACACAGTCAATTACAGAAAAAGAAAATGTTCTACATTTTGAACAGTTCAAAATATGATAATACAAAGCATTTCAAATTTCACTTTAACATTTTCAACAATACATGTGTTAGTTTTGTAAGCAAAGACATTTACAAGACTCACTTTGTTGCTAAGTAAATTACAGGAGTAGAAATGCAGGAAAAAAATTCCTTTTGGAAAAATGGTACGTCCATATCCCTTTACTACCACGATGTTACCACTATCAATATACCCACAATAATGGCAAATCCCACAAGGGTATGTTCCATTTGGCCATGAAGAATGCTAAACAACCCTATACAGTTCGCTGTCATTGTTCAGTAAATGTTTTATGCTACTGCTTTTTTGTACACAAACATGGGCATACCACTCAATATAACACCAAACTCACTGCTGCTTTAAAACCTTTTCCAATTAATTATGATACTCCTAGCAGGTACATTGTCAAAACTGTATATAAAGGAATTCATCCTATCCTGCATCTGTTTGACATCATAATCAGTGACATTACTAAAACATTCATAACCATTACTGCCCAATATAGGGACAAATCTTTCTATTCTTTGAGAAATCACAACAGACATGTCTTAACATTGTTTTTTTATAGTAGGTCTACACCATGCCTACTTTTTCAGCTTGAGGGTTTACTCTTCCTTTGCCTACTATGTAGTCCAAATAAATGGGCTTCTGCATGGCTATATTGCACTTAGTTGGATTTGCTGTTAGTCCACATTGTCAAAAGGAGTCCAAAATAGTCCACACCTTAGGGAGATGCCTTTCTTAGTCCTCAAAGAAAATGAACACATCGTTCAGACAGGCAGCAAAAATATCCTGCATGAGATCTGTGTACCCTTCTCCATGTGCCTACAGAACATTGCTGGTGTTCCACGTAAACCAAATGGCATGAGTCTGTCATGGAATAAGTCATCTGTCAGGAAAAGCACTGGTTTCTCCTTTCCCTCTGGGATTTGTGAAATGCATAATAGCCTTTAGTTAAGTACGAAGTGAAGATAAATCTATATTTTTTTTCTAACTTCCTCTTGTTCATACACTCAATGTGTAAAATGTGAATCAAATTTGGAGGTGATGTTTTGTTTTGTAAAGACAATGTAAAATCTGACAGGCCCATCAGGCTTTGTGACCAGTCCAACAAGATTATTCTGCTTACTCTGGGATTCCTTTATGACTCAAGTTTGAGCATTTTCTGTACCTTTTCCTTAATTGGCAGGTGTTGGGGTTCTGGTATCCAGTATAATCGTAGATCAACCTTTTCAGCAGGCAAAGTTTCAGTGCTGTACTGGTTTAGAAAGGTTTTGCCATGAAATTCTAAAAATATATTCTGATTCCTCAGTACAAATTCATTAACCACTAGTTTATGTGACACTGACAGTGCCTTACCTGTTCTGACTTTGAGACATGTTGTTGAGGACTTAAACATGTTCTGCAAACATGCTCACTACAAATACCTCGTTTTCTTTCCAAAGCTTCAACAGATTTCTTTAGTACGTCTCTTCTGGTTTCATTTTTTTTCCACATTGTCTAAATTTATTTCACTTACCTTTTCTATAACTTCAAAGAGCCCTTATCATTTGTAAGGAACTTGTTCTTAGCAGTGAGCATCAAAGCAAAGACTTCTAACCCCACCCAGGTTAACATTACTTTCATCAGTACCTGACGCAATGTGGAAGGTGTAGCCTCTTAAAGACAGATTTCCCCCTTACCTAACTCATCCTATAAAAATGGTAGCTCATGAAAATATTTTTTTCTTCCAAGGGTACTAGCAAATTTCTGTATATGCTTCAGTGATTAGCTTATTCTGCTCTTGCTTTAATAGCCATTTGGCTCTGTGCTGTGATATAGCACAGGGAAGTTTATGATTCTGCTCATCTTCCCTTTTCTTGTTTCAATGAGATTTATCTATCTCTTTCTTACTGATACCCATCTCTCTGAGTGCTTCTAAGTATGGGCCCAATGTTTTCAGTTTTTGTACTAACCTCTGTCACTGGAACTTCATAAAAATGGGGAACGGGACAAGGCATTCTACCTGACAATGGCGTATGCACTGATGTCATAAAATGGGTGGAGTGGGTGGGGAAATTGGTGGAGAGAGGCAGGGTTGTGGGTAGTGCAAGGGTTCATAGGTTCATACTAGGCTATCTGCCCTAGGGCATTTATAGGCCTAGCCAGAGTGTGTGTGGCTTTCACCACCCCTTAGGATGAGAATACTATACCCATTAGTTTGTTGTGCCTCTGTCCAGCAGTGACACAGAGATGATTCCCGGGGTAAACCTACAATCTCCCATCCACTCGTCAAGATTTCTCTTGAACAGAGTCAGTGAGGGGCTCTGCCTCACATGGACTGGGATTCTGTTCCATAGTGTAGGGAGTCTCTGGGTGATGAATCTGTCCCTCCAGCACGTCCTATTTATATCCATGTTGAGGTTTAAGTCTCTTGCTCTCGTGGCTCTGGTGGATTTGGATTTTTTGAGGTGGAGCATGTCCATTAATTCCGGGTTGGACATGGCCTTGTATGTCAGGCACAGATCACCTCTGAGCAGCGGTATGCGACTGAATAGAGCTGGAGTTTCTTCAGTCGGGCAGTGTATGACATATGTTTGAGCCCCTTTATCCTATTGGTGAGGAACTTTGGGGTCTTTCCAACTGCTGCAGGTGTCGGGTAAGGTACATTCAATGGGGCATTGTACTCAATCATTGGTCTGATAAGTGAAGAGTACAGGGTACAATGACCTCTCCTGATCTGGATGTGAATCCCTTCATGATCAGGTGGGCAATGTAGAAGGTCTTCCTAACCACTTTGGCAATGTGAGTGTCAAAGAGAGGTTACTGTCAACTTGGGTCCCCAGGTCCCTGATAACGTCTTCCGTGTTTAATGGATTACCACCTATGTGGTAATTAGGGGTTAACTTGTTTTTCCCAAAGGGTATGACTATACATTTTTGGCATTTAGCTTAAGGCCATGGCTCTGGCACCAGATATCCATTTCTATGAGACCTCTGGAGGATGTCTATGTCTGATGGAGTGTCAATTATGGTGCCCAGTTTGCAGTCATCTGCAAATTATGTCAGCCAAAATCCCCTATGTTTGCCTGCACTTCAGAAAATAAATGCCGAACAAGAGGGGCCCAGGACTGAGCCCTGTGGGACACCGCCGGCTTAGAGTCTGACATGGCACCAGCAACTCTAACCCTGTGGGTTCTGTCCTTGAGCCAGTTTGCAACCCATCTTGTGACATATGGGTTTACATCTAAGCTGGTGAGCTTTTCTATGATGCCTGAGTGGGGTATTGTGTCGAACGCTTTTGCTAGTGTTTTTTAGTCCAGTTTTCTCCACATAGAAATGTGACAACCCTATATAATACCTTATCATACAGTACTCCTTAGGTGTAAAAAAGTACTAATATAGACTGTAGGAAGGCGTACCCTGCTTTTAGGTGTGAGTACAGAAATTCACATCCTCCTCCTTTGAACTTCTTTACATTTGGTGGTTGTGGAATGTTACACCTCCAACAACAAATACACACCCTTACATTCCTGAGAAAAAAACAAGTTGAAGAACATAAGCCAAACAAATATAAAACATTTTGAATAGTAAATGTTTTTAAATGGTGGAGAAAATAGTCTTCTTTACACTGTTAAAATCAGTATGTTTGCAGTCTTTACTTCAATGCTTTATTATAATGCAGAAAAATCGAGAGATGTTTTCTCTAAATGTTCAAAAATACATTTTGCATGTTGCTACCTGTACAACCTAGATACTTTCAGCAGCACCACACCTCTCAACTGTACAGATTTTCACTGAATCTCCAGATTTTTGCCAAGTATTTTTTTTATGTTTCTCCAAAAAATGTGGTCTTCTTGCAAATCATTGAGGACTTAAGTCAGAAAATAATGACAGACAGTTGAGTTTTAGACTTCATATCCTTTTAAAAAATCCATGCTTATGCAAAACCTGTTACTCTATCAACTTTCTAAGTTTGTAAGAGTAATACCAAAAAATTGTCCCTATTTTTGGCCCTTTGTTCCCCCCATTATTTATGGCTTTGTTCAGCTTTCTTTCTCTAAGAGTTTGACAGCTATAAACAGCACTCATGAGACTTGAGCTTTTACATGACAGCAAGAAATTCCTTTCTAAGTTCTAGTTTATTTAATTATTTTCAGAAATAGGATGACGTATACCTATATGCACAATTAAGGGTATAAATGACACTCAGTATTTCTTAAGTTGTACTGCATACAGTACAAGCATTAATGGTAATTTTCTCTATTATCATAAAAGGCTTTACCCTTTACCTATGGTGTACTATAGTTTGCAAGTTAGTTGATTTTGGAAATATTAATGGAAATATTACAAATATTAATTAACAAACAACTTGCTGCATACCTCTTGTACTTCATTTAGTTATAAAAGTATGAGTGTAAATATAACCATTACCATGGCACAGAACACCACCATGAATATGGCACAGTGTAACTATAACCATTACCATGTCACACATGAATATGGCACAGACGATTCCAGTTTGATTAGTGACTTTAGAGCTTGAGGCGTTGGCAAGGAGGGATTGCTGTGAGTATCACAGGGAGAGAAATGTTCACCTTTGCATTCCCTGAGTTGAGGTGTGGTCATTAAACAGGGAGTAGTCCTTTGACTATTCTAGGATGAACATAGAGGGGAATGGGAAGTGGCAACAGGGCAGGTCAATGTAAAAAGAAATCTCCTCCTCATAGAAACAGTTGTCAGCGAGATGCCCCAGGACCCCTTTAGGTTTCACATCAGCTCCAGCCCAAACATCAGTGACAGTCAGGGAGAAGACAGGAGGGGCTGGAAGACCTGGTGATTTATTGGGCACTGGTGCAAAAATATAAAAGGTATGAAGCAAGGGAGGGATGGTACCAAAAAATATGACTGGAAATATGAACAGTAAGTAACAAACAATGGTTAACAACTCCATAGCAAAGCATCTTACATAATCTGAATATTTTTCCTTGCATTTTGCTCTTTAATAATCTGCCTACTAATAACTGGAAAGTCAATTTGTTAAGGAGTACAGGTACAAAAATATCATGGTCACATAAGGAGCTATGAATGCTAAAAAATATGGAAAAAAAGGTGCTGTAGATATGAATGAGCTAAAAGAGGTTGAACATAGCACTTAAGTGGTTGTTGAAGTTTAGGGAATTCATCAGTTAAGCTCTCATCAGCAAGGGGAGATCCAGGCTAAGGCCTGAAGGAAAGAAAGATGTTAGCACATGGAAACAATCTTACGGAGAACAGCAGAGTGGCAAAAGTATCCCAACTAGAAAGCCTAAGATGGAGCTGGAGCTCAGAGGAGAGCTAAGCTGAACAGCAGACAGAATTTCTGTTATGAAAATCACTCAGGGAGCTCATCTGAAAAACAGAATTTGAAAGAGAGATTTTACCTGAAGTCAGACCGTGGAAGAGAAACAGACTGAGAATGTCTTGGAGGAATGCAAACAGAAACTCTGTGGGGACCAAAGGGTTCCACTACAGTTTTGAGACAGACAAGAAAATAATTCTTTTACAGACATCTGAATCTGCTTACCAACTACAAATTGTGTCCTGTTGGTGCTGAAATCACATTACTGACATATCGCTCAACTTCTTAGTGCAAAAAAAATCTGCCAAAAAATAATAGGGGCAGGAGCTAAATATAAGGAACAGATTTTACATATTGCTCTTTTAAACTCACAAAGTACCTAGAAGAACAGGTTTTGCATTAGCTTGTGTTTCCTAAAG